>NC_092828.1:42348291-42648291 GCF_039878825.1 Excalfactoria chinensis
TATTTACCTTTTAAAACTCAGCATAGTAAATCCATGATGTCCATTGCTAGCTTTGCTACCAGAGCTAATACAGCTTCTTTTAGATATACCAGAGTATCCCTTCCCAAACAGCCTTCTTGGTGCTCCTAGGAGAGCAACATGCCTCCAACGTGCCATGACATTTGCTCTCAGAATGTCCCATACCTCCTGTATTTTTGGCTTTTGGGTTTTTTTTCCCCCCTCCAGAACAAAGACTGCCTCTACATCCTGGAATTATCTAGTCCTCTAGCAGTAGTAGCCTCAGACTATCAAACTAACATGAGAACTGATACTGACTTATTTGAAATGTGCCTTGATTTTTGGTATTTATGTGAACAACATGCATATATCAAGGATGGATTGTAACATGGTCTAAGCAAGAATAAAGGAAAATTGAAAGCACGTTGAGGTTATTAGCTTTTCCTTTGTCTGGAAGAGAAAATGTTCTACAGGATCCCTGCCTGCCAGCACCTCTGGGACACAGATGGAAATTGCATCAGTACCTTACCAGTAGCTGTACACCTAGAGACATGAGAGAGGATGGAAAAAGAAAGAAGTATCTTGGACCTAGATTCCAACTGAACTGAGGGGACTATTTGCAGCACTGCTCTTAGATTCAGAAGTGCATTTGTCTATGCCATCTCTAAAACACCACTTTCTGTTTGGGATGCCTGGTGCCTGTGCAGTACTAAGTTTGGTGGCAGTGCAGAGATTACTAGATAAATTCACTGGTAGGAAGTAGAGAATGACATGTTCACAAGGACTGGCTCACTTTCCCTTGTGCACTTGCTCAAGTGTACCTGCTCTCAGCACATTTTCTGAAGGTTAATATCTCCCAGCTCTCAAATTCTTGCTCCAACCTATCCAGTATCCTGCACAGAGTGTTGATGTTCTCTGCACTGACAAGAACAGAGTAGGTGGATAATAAATACTGTGGCATTGTGTGCCACTCCTGATAATATCATCTAGAAAGATTTTAATAACCCACACTATTACAGAAAAATTACCCACTGTCCCGGTAATCAAAACAGCCATTAGTCCTGTTCTAAGGACTGCAATCATTTGCACACTAATTGAAAAAAAAATATTGTGGCTTTCTGGACCACCTCAGTCATGCTGGTGTAATGATTTTGTTTGTTCAAAGTCTTCATTTCTCTTTCGATTCTGGCTTTCTTGCTAAGGATGACAGCCATTGAAAATTCACAGACACTACACAGAAATATTTCACTTGGTGAAGAATATGTAGAAAGATGTGACTTGTTGGCACAGGCCAGGGCTGGCTTATACTGGAGCTATATACCCCAGAGAATGTGCTTCAGAAGATCTGCCCTCACAGTAGCAGGACAGAGTAAAGCAATATGGATTTGTCCTACATTTTCCAATCATTCTTGCTGCCCTGTAGGAATCACACTTGTCCATGTGGCAAATGGAAGCACAGATAAGAACAACCTGTGCAACTTGACAGAAGGAACCTCAATCTACCCAGAAGTCCATACGGATATTCTGGATACCAGCTGGAGAATAACCCCTTGTATTTCAAAAGCTAAGGGAGAGAGGGGAAGACATTCTTTGTGTTCAAATGACCAGCATCAACTACAAGGGAAACAATACAGGGCAGCTGCCCTCCTTTATCCCTCTCAGGTCCTCTCCACTCATTTTCACCCACTATTCACACATCCCTTTCTGTGGTTCTTTCAGGAACTTTTTCACCCTCTCTGCCCATACCAGGTTTCCCCTACCATCCAATTCCAGTGTTGAACTTGGCAACTTCCATTATTTCCCTGCTCTTCTCAACAACCTTCATCTCTTCCTCGCATACACTGACAGGCTCTGAGCCAGAAAGTCAGCTAACACCAGCTCTATGATCTAACTTTTATACCACGTTTGTTCACATCCTTATTCTCTCCCATAGCCTTGCCACAGCTGAGAAGGAACTGCTGCTCTCACACCAGGTTTCCCACTGCCTTTGTCCAGAATCAATTAAATCACTTGGGGAACAGGAATGGCATTACTGTTTTTATGCCATGAAAGTTTCTTCTTAAATGTAACAAGGACTTTCTTTCCACCTTTTAATTATCCACAGAAAATACTGGAGTTCTAGAAAAAAAAGCTGAAATATCAAAATAATTACTGCTGATTACCAAACTGTTTAAATTTGCACTGGAGCTCCTGGGAGCTGCAGGTGAAGGGCACGGTGCTGCCACTCTTTCTCTCTGTAACTGAATAATAACACTTATTTTCTTTTTTCCCATGGAGGAGAGAAGGGCCAACTTTTCTAAGCACTGTCCTGATTGCCCATTAGCTCTCACAGCTGCAGTCTCCTTCATAGCACATCGCTTGGAAGACCAACAGAACAAGAAGACATGGCTAATAACATAGTTTTTGACCTCTCTGTCATGCATGACCACATACCTTCCTCCTTTATGAACCAAAAGATGGGTAAGGCCTCAGTTAGTCAAGCAGAGCAAGTGAAATTACTTAGTAATTTAGCACAGTTTGGAATAAGTATTTTTCTAAGGCATCACATCTCTCTCTAGCCAGTACTGCCCTTCACACAAAAAATTTCTGAGTGAATATTCAGCAGCAAAAAACTTGTGGATTTAATTTCAATATGCACAGGAGATCAATTAATGTATTTCATATGCAAATATGACAGCGATGACCCTGATTTAGAATGCTTGTTATTTCTGAAGTTGGCATATGGTTCTCTCTAACAGCAGGCAAAATGATTGCAATAAATTGGCTCCTAATGCCATGTAATGAACCCTGATTTGTGTTAATTTGGGCAGTACTTAGCAATTTCACGTTAATTTTTTTAATCAACTTTGTAAGACACTCTATGTGAGTTCAGCTTCATGTTTGGGTTTTTAGCCATAGAACACAGTCTGGCATTTAAATTCAGCTTTTGTTGCAAAACCATGTATCGTTAAGGAAAATACTGAAGTGCAACAAAGACAAGCCTCTCAGACACTTTCTCTCGTATGCTAATTAACACAGACAGTACTATTTTTATCCCTAGCTCTGCTTTTTTGGATAATACTTCTCTGCTTGTTATATTAAAAAGCCCTTTCTTTCAACCAGCAAACATGCATGCAGCAGTATTTTGAAAAGCATTTAGGATAAGCACCATAATTTTAGCTCCACTGCTACCTCTGGCCAACAAAAGCTTTAAAAAATGAATCTAAGGTGTCAAAGAATCATCCTCATTGATTTCATCAGGATTAAAATGAAGCTCTCAGTGTATTAGCAACATGTCCCCATTTTGCAAACAGCTGCCTGCAAGGACTACGTATATCAAAGACCTCTCCTTACATCAGAACAATGCAGGACTGCTTAAAATGAGCTGCATGAACTTACTCTCACCTTCACTAGAGAGGCAGGACCCTGACTGTGCTCCTAGCACGTGGGCATCTCATTTGTATATTCAGCTGCCTAGAGACAAGCATGGTGGCAGGCACTGCACCATCAAAGAGAAATGTAATGCAAACAGCCTGGGGCAAGATTACTCTTGCTTGGTTCTTGTATGGCATCTTGGACACAAGAATCAATACAAAATGCGCTCCTCCTGGATAAATCATACCATGCATGCAGAACTACATGCCGCTTTTGCCACTTGGAAGGCAAATGGGAAGGAATTACTGATAATTTTACTGTTTTTCATACTTGGCTTCATTTTATTTACTAAAGAATACATATACTGGATTCTTCCACACCATCTATATGTGCAGAGCACCTATATACATGCTTAATTAAACAGCCAATGGAACTTTTCATATGCTTTAAAGTAAGCATGACTTTATGTACACTGTCAAGCAGTGATAAAATTACATGCTTCGATGTTTACTTGAATTGGTACATTAGTCAAGATTTAGTGCCCAGGAGTAAGATTTTCTTGATTAAAATCTAATTCTTGATGTTATTGACACTTTATCCAGTAAAAACAAAAAAGAATATTGGACTTGCAACAGAAACTAAAACACAGCTTTGAATTTCAAAAGGGTCTTGCATTGCCATGATGAAACAAACCCATTAAACAGCCACATTTCTAATTCTAGTTCCTTGGTCTCCCTTCTGCTGCTCCTTCCTCCATCACAATCAGTATACCCCAATTTCCCACAAAGATAACTCATCAGTAGCAGGGGATATCTCTAACATTACACAAAGAAACTTGATAATCAGGTCACTTACTAAAGTGACAGTGTGTATTTAGGAGCCCGATTTTAGGTTGCCTTTATGAATATTACAGGAAATTAAAAAATAATTAAAAAAAAAAAGTAACAGTAGATATTTGAGCAGCACAATATCAGACCAAATTATACTCTCACTATAAAATAGGACTTGTTAGGAATACTTTACCAGCCCAGCTGACAAACTGTTGTCCAAACAACAGAACAAAGCTGATTGGAAAGGTCATATGTAGCTGTTATTCATTTAATAGTTGTTTCCTTGCAATTAATCCTGGATTAGGTAAGTGGATTGATTATACAAATATTTGAGGACACATTCCCTTATTGCTGAACTATTCTTCTATGCTGTTCTCCTTTGTCAAAATGAAGGACAAGGTTGTATTTTTATCTGTTGTTCATCTCTCCAGCATTTAAGTTCTATGCACAATAAACTAACAGTGACAGCTTTGCTTCCCCTGAACACTTGTACGTCTTTTTTTCCCATGCTTCAGTTTTACCCCATTCCATGGTGGGACTTTGGCTGTCCCAAGTTAGCTCTCAACATGCTTAGGTTTATTCCACGCTGGAGAGATGGGGATAATAGTAATTTTTCCAGCAAGATGCTGAAAATTAATATCGTCACATGCATAGCAACCCACAGAGGAAGAATATTATAGAAACTGTATGTGCATACTTTGTATTGATATTCTGATAGTTCTAAACCTTGACATTATCGAACATGAATATTAACAGCACTGCTTGAAAACCACTTCAACCCAAGGGAGTTTATTCCATGACTTCATTCTGCTTTGGATAAGCCTGAACACTGATATAACTATAAGAGAGGTCAGCAGTTACAACTTTGTCCCCAAGCACCCATTCATTTTTCTATGATGACACTGGCATTCAGATATTTGTTTTGTTATTTCCATCAATGTTTTCATCACAGACATTATGACCAGTGATTGTGTAGAAACAAGTGTCACTCATACACAAGGCATAGCTACATATTCACTGTATTGGTCACATCACATAATAAATAAATAAATGAAAACACGAAATACTGAAAGTACTTATTCCACAATAATAAATGACAGAATCTACCACAGAGAAATTACAAAATCTGGCAGAAGCCCTGCTAACTTTTTTTTTTGACAACATTAAGTAGGTATTAATCAGATTGTAGATCTCTTGGTAACAGCTTAGTTTATGCTAAGATGTCTGATACTAACTTCATACGTTCATAATTAGCTACAAAGAAGAGTTTATATTTCATTTCAACTTGTCTTTAAGGCAGGAATAATGGAGCTTTTATTTCAACGTACTGGATACTCTTAAGAAAGTAAGAGATAAGTGAAGACGTGGCAATGGGGTAGAAGGCAGGTCAGACCTAAAATGGTGAGACAGCACATAGGCCAAATACACCAGCAGTCTTAGATCCTTTTTAAAACATTTTCAGTTTTCCCTTGTACTTTAGAGGTTTGACTCAAGCCAAGGCTACCCTCACATCAAAAGCCATAAGGACGTGACCTTACTGTCTGATATATGCATGCAACAGAACAATTAGCATTAACAGGAAGATAGCTGAACATGCATTCAGATGAAATTACAACTAAAAGTTCTGAACAGCTTGTTTTTGTCTCACCATGCTTTTGTACACTGCAGTATAGAATTCAAATGAGTTATATCCTCTATGACATAAAGTACTCCAGGAGCAGAATTTCAACTTCAGTGCTACAGAAGGATTGGCTATAAATCAAATATTTATATGCTGTCCCTTTCTAACAATGGATATTTGGATGGATATAGGAAAAATAGATATATTTTCTACCCAAAACAGTCAAGCAGAAAATTTACTACAGTCCATTCTTTAACAGCAGTGTCATAGCTATGCTTTGTAAGATGGAACACCAAGATACCTTCCACTTCAGACTCGAAGGGAAAGATTTATGACTCAAAAAAGAAGAGATGCACCACAGGCTAAATAGACATATCTAAGTGATAGGAAGAGAGAAGTAGATGGAAATGATGTTAGGAGATGTAGAAAGGTCAAGCCACTAATATTAAAGGGCAGAACAAGCCCAACAGATTGATTTGTAACTGTTAGTAGAGGTATTTCTATTCCTAAGCTGAAGAAGGGAATGCAAAGTGGCAGGTAACATTCACAAAATGCATTATTAATACACTGTACATTTAATACAGATGTAATGGCTGTGGCAGCCCAGGTGGCAGAGGGCAATGGCAATACAGACGCAAGCCTTTTGATGCAGATTAGCTTACCTACCAAGTGGCTACCTTCCCGTGAAGTACGTAAAGAGGGCTCATTATACTGTTTATGCAACTATATTATCACTTTATGGAAGAGCAAGAGAGACGCAGAAGAAGCCCAGTGCAGTTTTAGAAAAAAAAAGAGACCATTCACAGAAGAAACATATACTGAAGAATGTATTCCATCTAGAGGAAGCAATAACCACTTTAAGCAATTTAAAATAAGCAAATAAGTCACAGTTTCCCTCACTCTGAACTTATGTCCTCAATTGTGAACAAAACAGATCAAATCCTTTTCTTCTTCAATTTCTCCTTGGTGAACTGCATAAAAGAAGAGAAATAAATTGGAGAGTTTGGTTTTGCAGTGATCTCTGGTGGCCATGCTTCCTGAATATAAATAATAACAGCATCAGAGGCTTTGGTTCAGGATGCTCTACTGACACAAAAAACACTGAAGCATGCAAACACAGATGTAGCAGGAACTGTCTCTTGACTCCAGGAGTCCAGCATGGGTTCTTATATTCGAGCTAGTTTTCAAGAGAGCAAGGAATAAATTGTGACTTCTCTGAACAGCTTTTCTCATGAGAAGGGAGGAAACCACACTTTGGCTCCACTGGTTGTATTGACTTGCACTCTAC
The DNA here is from genome assembly GCF_039878825.1 of Excalfactoria chinensis. Classification (NCBI taxonomy): domain Eukaryota; kingdom Metazoa; phylum Chordata; class Aves; order Galliformes; family Phasianidae; genus Excalfactoria; species Excalfactoria chinensis. The sequence goes on from NC_092828.1 coordinate 42,355,382, forward strand.
TGACTAAAAAATGAGCTGAAGGGAACTACTTCAGATGCAGTCACTCAATTTCTACATATCCATGCATACTCAGAAGAATCTGATTTTGACATCCTTTAAAACATGCACCTTCTCCTGAAAATGTCATTATTCTTAAAAAACCTCATCCTCATATGAGCTTTTAACTTCAAGAAAATTACAGCTTCACTTAAAACCAGGATCCTAAAGCCATGTTAAAGTACCTAGCAAACTAACCTGACTCAGAAAAACATCCAGTAATTCCTGCCCACACTGGTGGGAGGGGATGTTGTTTATGCTCTTCAAAATTTCGCTTAATTCAGAGCAGTGTGAAGGCTGCTGTGTTACAAATACACAGAGTATCTCCTGCCTTTCCTTCGCTTCAGTCCTGTTTAAGAACATTGCTGCAATGGGCATATGCAAACCAGCCTATGGTCGAATATGCAAATACCCAATGTAGCCCAAGGTTCCGAATCATCAGAGAGAAGTAGAAGATACTATGTGGACAGAGCTGGAAATTTTCAGAAACATCGGTTTCCCTTTTTTCCTTCATCTCCATGCCACAAACAGCCTGTCAAAAAATTTGACTCCACACAAAAAAGATTGATTCAATGCTAATATCAGCTCATCCCCATGGAAACTATTTTCAAACAGATAAACATGGCATATGGAGTGGAAGGAGTCTGCTAGGAGTCATATCCAAACAACGCAACAGACATTATCTGCTCTGATCTGCTTTCAGCTGTCCCTACAGCACTCCCTAGCACAAGTATGACAATTAGCTCCTGGTACTAGAAGAGAGCATGATGTTGGTTCTCCCATCTATGTTATTTAATCTTCTCCTCGTTCAAGGCAAGGGAGATATTTTTTAAAAAGCAAAAGATGTAAAATTATAGATAAAGGTGACTTAAAAATAGATCTATTTATCTCATTCTAATCTTTTTGCTCTGTCTGCCCTTTTCCCATTCTTATTTTTCATTACAAATGTGATTTTAATAACATCAGTGCTTAGTACAGAAACTTGTTTCTTATTCTATTGCAGCTGCTGGAAGCAATGCATTTTAATACATCACTGTTCATCCAGGCAATCCTCATGGGCCCAGTCGGAGTTCTTACATTCTAGTTTGTCTAGGGCTGATGTCCAAGGCTTGGGAATTAGTATAGTGGTAGACAGAGCAAAGAATACAGTCAAGGTTGAATTACTGCCCTGGCTTCAATCCCACCTTTTCCAGACTTGCTGAATTTGGGATCTATTTTGGGTGAATGTTTTGTTAGAACCCATTAGAATAAGTCTGCTTAGCTTTGATATGCAAGCAGAAGAATAATATAAATAACACAGCTACCTATTCTGTGTACTCATACAATGTGTATCTCAACCCCATAGTTGACCAGATTCCATTTATGTGACCACACTGAATCACCTAGATCCTGATTATGCCTTCAATAGAGTACTGATATAAACGCTTGGTGGAAAACTACTATGGCAAATTACGTAGTAGTACTTCTTTAGTCACAAATTCCCAGCTGCTAGTGATGTGCAGCTCAGGGAATTCCTGAATGTGCAGCAGTATCTCAAATAACTCCAACAGATTTCTTTGAAGCATTTGTTCTACTGTTTTCCTCACTTCATTTGCAAATTTGGCATCCACAACGTACTGAGTTCAGTCTGCTGTTTATGTACATGTGTCCCTCAGCACTGAGTTCTACAGCATTTTGTTCAGAATGTTTGTCAGTAGCATTTCCAATCCTAAGAGATTCAAAGCCAGTGTGGAAAAAAATTAGGTTGTCCATAATTAGAAGTTCTTGAAGGTTCACAGAGTGGGGAATAAAGAGACTGCAATCACAGGAATTTGCTTCTCAGTTTGTTTAGAAAATGTGATTTGAATGTGAGATGTCATTTGAATTAACCTATGTTATCCAAGACTGGAAAACCAGACAAGGATTTTAGCAAGTTCTAGGCAGGATGGTGACAATAAAATGGAAACCATAGGTAGAATCCCACCACTGAAATCAATGCTTTTTTTCCTTTTTTTTTTTCCAGAAAATTAAACCTTTGCTTCAACATTAAAATGTCTTATTGAATTCATAGTTTCTCCTTTGTAAAAGGATAAAACATTTATTTATTACTATCTATAGGTTCACCTCTCTTCTTATTATTGCATATCTTTTATTCCCTTGTGTTAGTTTTAGTGAAATACTTGAAACATGCTTCATTTCATTATTCCCGAGTCAGTTACTAACCACTACAAGTTAGCCTGAATTAAATACAACATCATTTAAACAGTTCTTCACTGTTCTTAATGCTGTTAAAAACATATATTGGCTGCAGATTCTCAGCGTGACACAAACAACTGATTTTAACTGTTTACAGAAGGTCAGCAAAGTCCATAAATTATAAGGGCTACAACTTTGTTAGAAGCATAAATAGCTTGTTTTCTTTCTTCTCCTCCTCAACACTATCACCTAATGTACTGCACTCAACACAGCTCATTATCAAAGGCATTTTTTCTGAATGTAACAAAATTTTGCTATCAAAAACTTTAATTACAACTGGCTATAAAAAGGCAACACGAGCAATTCTGAAAGATGAGATAACTGTGGAACACCTTAAAGCACCTCCCTCCAAACTGTGCTAGTCTTGTCCAGGCTGGGCTAGAACGCAACAGCTGACCCATGGCCAGAGCACCCAAACCACTACTGACGCAGAAGGACAAGTTCGTTCTCTGCCTCCAACCATCTAGGCAGAATGATGGTACATGCCATGAACTACTTCACAGTGGTATTAAATAAGTCCCACTGCTTCTGTTCTATAGAAGATGACAATATTATGTCCCAGTATCATAGCACATATCAATACACAAAAGAACAGGTAACTGCCTTTCTGGTACAGAATGTCTGTTGGCTTGCTGGTAGCAGCAGTGGGAACTCCTGTTTGATAACCATTCTATTTCTTAGGACATAACCACCCCCTATTTATCTAGGCTGGAGCTTGTCTTGCATAAGTGTAGCCCTGTGTTTGCCTGTATGGCCACACAGTCTTCTGAGCAAATGGCTTTGCAAGAACTGCAATGTGCACCTATGGCTTTATAGTGCTCGTCTATCTAAAAGGAATTATTTGTAATTTATTTTCCATCACTTTCAGATGGAGATGGCCAGAGTATGCTCCAGATACATCAGAATGCTTCTCCCTCAACTCAAAATACAACTTTTTAATCACAATCACAGTTGCTAATTAGATGTGTCTTATGATGTTACTCTGCTCCTGGAAGTTTTAAAATAAGTAATACTTATGGTTAAGCTATGCATACACTGAATTGCTTTTAGTAACGTTGCATGAATCCCATTCTTTGTGCCCCTGCTATTCTCGGTGCTAATGTTGTGGAGATCAGTAGGACTGCTCCTGCTTGCCATTTCATTCTGTAGTCAAAAGCCTCCAGTCATCAATATCTCACACATCTACTGAACGCCACAATGGTACCTGAGTTTCTCTGCACATATTCAGTGTTTTTTAGTGGAAAAAACTCTAGCATATCACTTCACCATTGTATTGGTTGCTAATATACAGATGGTAGCAAATGTACAGAAGGAATAAGCAAAGGAAAACTCACCAGTGGTGGTGCCTTGGCTGAAGAAGCTGGGGCAGTCCTCACTGGTGAGCAATCTCCAAGAGATGCTGCCTCAGTGGGAGTCAGCCCTTAAATGAGGTCTCAGAGGGGATGGAGTCGAGCTCCACCCCTTCCGGGAGCACAGCTCCATCACTCTCACCTGTGCTCCCACAGCTGACCCCATACTTGCCTCAGCTGATTAATCAGAGGTTCAGGCTGTGATTACCAATCTCCCATACAACCATATATGAATCCTATTGTATAACAACTAATTTAAAGAAATTAACTCCACATAGCAAAATCTTAAACCATAATGAAACTATTAGACTAACAAAAACATTTCAGCCTGCTTTTATTCCCCTTCAAAACAGAGTTTCATTAAAACACCAGCATGGTGATGGCTTTTTATAATTCGAATGAAATTTTCTAATTATCCATGAAAATCATAATATATTTTCTTTCAAACTACCTCTCCGTTTTTGCAAGGAAGAAGTGCCCACAGAAGCCAGGTACTGTCTGCATTTTTGCTAATCCTGTGTATGATTGGATAGCAGATGTATGAGGTGCAGTTTAGTCCCCATTTCTTGGTTAGTCTGATGCTGTGTAACTTTGGAGGGTAGACACTGACCAGCTGCAGGACATACATATAGAACATAGGTTTCCCAGTTTTAAAAGACAGAAGGAAGACAGAATCCTCCAAGCACATATGGAGCAAATCTGCTGTGTAAACCAAAGTCCCTGGGACAAAGCAGGACATTCACTGGGATGGCTGTTACTTATTGATCTAGGAAAGTGTGGGCAGGCACAAGACATAAGAACAGAAACATAGACGTATCCTCAAAGTCTATCTTCCATACTATCCTTCTTCCACTAGTAGCCAAAAGCAGGTCTAAGGAGGGAAGTAAGAGCAATAAGAAGTCCTGTCTCCCTAGTGCATTCTAAGGCTCCAATTAGGCATGGCATCAGGTTTTAGTGAACACAAGGCAGTATCCTAGGGCTTGAACTTGATACACCTGCACTTTAAATGATTCTGGGACAAGTGACTGGTGAGAAACTTAAGGAGAATTGTATTGAGAATGGTTGGAAAAATGGACTGGCACTAGAGGGAAAGAAAACGGTGGACTGAGACCTATCTGAGAAGAAAAGTGTTGGGACTGAGAAGGCAAAGTCCAAATTGAACCCCTTCAACCAGTTTCCTTCTTCTTACCATCATCAACCATTTCCCCCTAACTTAAACCTCAACACTTAAGCGAGACTCATTACAGATTTTTTCATATACTGGTCTTATGTAACAACTTTCTGCATGTAAAGGAATGAATTAATCTCTTTCTGCCACTGGCTAACCGATTCCAGCTACAAACCAAATTTGTTTTACTCTTTACTTTCCCTGTTAGTTGAACAGTTGAATTAGAAATGATTATGAAATCATTACGACTATGAGCTTTCATTTTCAGCCCTCTAATCTGTAAGCTAAAAAGTGAACTAGTGCTTGACTTTATTAACTCAGTGGATTTAACATGGCTCTTGGCAACAAGTTTCATTGGATGGTGCAAGTAACAACCTAAAATCAGTAATAATTTCATATATAACTCAATAAAAATTGTAGCTGAAACTTAAGCAGACAAAATAAATTGTGTTATTGGTAGTACTATGGAAAAAAAGGAATTGGTAGACACTGTGAGTCAATGAAATTACTTTGCAGTTGTGGTAAATGAGCTTTGATTGTGTAATAGGAAGAGCAATTAAGAAATGGGCCCCAAATCTACAGAATAGTATAAGGTTTTTTCTTTTTTCTTTAGTATATGAATTGCCATGTTTCATAAGAGTAATAATGACACAAAAAATATGGGATGGCAACATAACTGCCAGCAATTCCTTGTTTTGAATTGAAAAAGCATTAGACAGGGAATGAATTCAGATGCCTTAAGTAGGAAATGAGGAAAAGCCTTACTCACTGGACAGCTAAGGATAACTATGCAAAATTAATTCACCAAAAACAACCTAATGCAGTGAATTTTAAGCATATGCAGAAATTATTTAAGCCTTATAGCTTCAGCATACATTGAACAAAGACTAATTTTAGGACCCAGGCTGACTTTAGAATTTGAAAAGTCCAATTTTCCTTGACAATTCAAATAAAGAGTTCATATCCTGATTTTTAAGGTTATGTTAGGCTCATTGTAATCAATTATGTATTTGCAGTTCATTTGGTCTCTTAGGCAGAAGCCAAACTCACAGGGCAAAGACAAATGCTAGATAAAGAAATACACGCAATCATCTAAGTTCTTGGACTTGCTTAGTATTTTACAGGTTTTTTGTTTGTTTGTTTGTTAAATACACCATTACAGCAGCAGAATTTATTGCTCAAGAGAAACTGACATTTGGAAGGGAAAAATGTACATCTCTAACAGACATTTCCTAGTAAAGACATTATTACAAATCTATATAAGCTCAGCCAACTTTCTGCTTTTATTTTAATATAACATGTAAAATTGATCAGCTAATCTTAGGATTTTAGAAACACAGTGGCAGTAATTAATTTTATTACTTGGACAGTGTTTTGTCTTCACACACGTCAAAATCCTCTGTATATTATGCGGGTGGGATTCATGACTGCTGGTTCCCTTTCTGCAGTAGGTGTTGCTGGGTGCTAAGGTTTGAGAAGCATGGCTTATAAAGGCAGGAGAGAAAACAAGGACTTAAAGTCAAGCAAAATTGAATACTTCAATGTTCTCTATGAGCCTGAAAATGCCATCTTGTGTGTTTTGTATCCTAGCACCATGCTGTCACAACACTCAACTGTGGTTCTGGCTTAGGAGTGTAATATTATATAACCAAGTGACTCCTAAATAATCATTCAAACTCATTTTAAAAATATAAATTAAGATAAACACCTTATATCCTTTACTACAAAGCAATTTTCCAGCTCTGAAGTTAGTCTCGTGGCTATCCAATAAATTTGGCAGGATCAGTGAGGTTCTCCCTAGTATTAGATTAAGACTCCTCTTCCTTGCTTTACATGTCCTCCCTGTGCTTTTACTTTCATGAAAAGACATGAAATGAAGGGATCCCCTAATGAAGGGACAGTTTCAATACTGGTCACAAAGGACGCAGCAAAAGCTTTGGTGAACTGTGAGTAGCATTTCAAAGCTTTGACTTCATTTGGAGCAAAACAGGGTTCATTCAGACTCTGCTTTCACTTTCAATTAATTGTTGCCCTGCTGTGCATTTGCTTGTTTGTGATTCAGCTGTAGGATGGTAATCACATAATGAATACCACCTGACAATGAAATTCAAAGACTTTGATATCTTCAACACTTGCTGGGACAAAGCCCAGTTGAGCTCCATGAAATACAGCCCTCCACTGATTTCTTCCCACCCAAATCTTTCTGATTTTGTCAAGGCTTTTTCCATCGCCTGTAAGACAAGTCTATTTCAGGTAAGAGGAGGCCTGTTCCTCATGCAGCATAATAACATTTTGCTTCATCACAGATAAGCATAGTTTTCACTTATATAACGGACAGCTCAGGAGTTGTTATCTATTTTTACAGCTGGTAGGAATCACAGGAAAACTGCAGAGCTATTTCTAAGGAAAAGTAACACACAGTTCCAATATTTTTATACAAGGAAACAATTCAATGGCAAACCTGCTAAAAAGGCTAAGACCTTATTAAACATGCAGATAGAGATGACATTTACTTGAAATGTGATAATTGCTGAGCAAAAGTATAATCCCGAAATCAACTTGATTTGGGTGGTTACACCAAATTCAAAACACGATTTGCCCACAAGTAGCTGACAATTTTTTTCCTTTTTCCCTGTAAATACAAAATCTTGTAAAATAAGGAGTTTCCCTGAAAGTTCATGGAAACCAGATCTGCCCAGGTTTGGGTTACAAAATGTGGAAGCTTTTAAAGAAGAAATATCAGCAGTGGCAAACAGCTGTAAAACCTGAGGCTTCAACCTCAGCAAAGGCAGGATCAGTTAGAAATATCCATACAGGATATTCACAAACTCTGCATTCCCTCTGATCATTCCCAGGACCTACACGCAGCACACGGCCTTTCTGTTTTTCTGGCACAACAGCAGGTAGCAATGTTGTTAACATCACCGGGACTTGATGGGTCTTTAAAAAAAAGAGAGATATGCTCAGGGATATGATTTAGTGGAGGACTTTTAGAGCTAGGGTACTTGTTAGGCTGCGGTTGGACTTGATGATCTTCAAGGTCTTTTTCAACCTGGGTAATTCTCTGATTCTATGAAAATAACGTCTTGATCTCACATACCCAGAGTTCACGCTTCAAACTCATTTCCCATTCAGTTTGTGAACCACGTAGCCCAGAAAAAAAGATGTAATGGACTGCATAAGACAGGATTAGAAAGTGAAAGAAAGTATAGCAAAACCTAAAACTTGCAATCAAAATTTGGGTTGACTTGACTGAATCTTCAGGCCAAATTTAAACCATAAAGTTCATTCCAGACTTTTAACTGCATGCAGCCCATAACGACCTGGGAGGCTGAAGTACAGCTGATGTTACTCATGCAAGTCCCTTCTGAACTGAAATATTCCATGGTTTTATGACATCACATATGGTCCAACAATGACCTTGTAGTGAATGCTCTGAGTTACAGAATTTTCAGCAACCAAGAGAACTCCTTATTCAGACAGGCTACAGAAAGGACAGGCTTGTCCTACTGTGAAATGAATCAAGCTGTTGAAGGTAGTGATTATCTGGCAGGTAATGTGATTATTTTTTTCTCCTTTGTCAGCATCAGTTTTATACCTCATCTGTGATGCTGGCAAAGAGAAAGTTTTCTGGCTGTGGTGACAGTAGATATGATTGATCTGTACTTGAAGGCTCAGTTTCAGTTATATCAGTTGTACACATGAGTAAATGGTTGCTTATTTCATAGCCAATCGTACATTTGGTGTGGAGCTGACAGGAGTGATTTGCTGAAAGAAGCAGTTGTAAGCATTGCTTCTTCCTGCCCCTGCTAAAGATTAAGAAAATTCTGTGACGTGATCTTTATTATCTTTCTTCAAATACAGGAGGTCTACCTAGCCAGATGGACTAGGGGAAGGTTGCCAGCATTTGTATTAAACTATCTTCCACCTGCTAGGATCTCGCAAAGATTCTTTTGGCTCATTCTTTATCTGATATTGATGCAACATATCACTTTTGAAGAGGATTAAACTATGTTGTCTGGGATAGAGGAAGTTCTTAGGCAAAGAGTCAAGTGAGTTGAATATCACTTGAATTTGAGATTTGCAACAAGGAAGAAAGGCCCCAGCCTCTGGAAAAGTACTGCTATTACCCCATTGCTGGTCAAGCAAATATAAGTTCAGACAAGCCACAGTGGAAGACAAGGAGAGGACCAGAGTGGGAGACAAAAATAAAGGGCCTGGAGGCCCAGAGCAGGAAGGTATGAGAAAGAATTCAAACTCTGCCTCTGGGCTGGACAGAAATACTAACACATTTTCCATCAACAGCACAGCTACACCATCCCTTCTGTCAGTAAAAGTGGCCAATCACACTGAGATTTTTGAGGTTGGATCAGTGGAAAAGAACGTGATCCTAGAGGTATGCACAAGTACTGCAAGGGACGTGTATTACTTGATATAAGTGTAGGTCAAGGCAGAGGCTGCCATTCTCTTCCAGGAGCATTTGAAATATGGAGGTGCCCTGCTCAGCAGCACCGACTGTGTAGGATGAGAAAGGTGAGGTGCCTTATACCATTGTCCCTGCTGCTACGTGCCTGATGGGAACAACAGGAAAGGTGCTTGAGTAGGCACTTCGAGCGTGAGCAACCCATTTGTTAGCATCACCATAATGCGAGTTCTTGCAAAATCAGCACAGTGCACAGCTTTGTCTTCCTCTCTCTCAAGGCTGCCTCAGACACTACAGAATAGTTATCTCTTCCCCCTCAACAAACTGCAGAATGTTGTCTGTTTATAAGATGATAAATAGCTACACCAAATACCCTTCTGCTTTGCAACAGTATTTCTGATTTTAAGGGTGCCTGAAAACTAATCAACACCCACAGATCTTTCAGGAAGAGCCCAGTTTTCATGTTGTTAGCACATCCTTTCAGAATGAAAATCAGTCTCTGAACTCATTAGTAGGGACAAGAAGCCCCTTTAAAATCAGTTTCTAGCAGCTGGATAAATGTAAGCAGTCCAATCCACATTTTGCCAATGACTCTTGAAGGAAAAAAGCTTGAGGGAAATAGCTTAAAACAAGAGTCATAAGGTAAAGCAGAAGGATTATACCTTCTCTCACTGTCCCTCAGTGGCCATCTTTCTTTTAAATTCAAATAGCCATTGCCTTCTCTCTTCATTCCTGTTACTTTAACTCTCTGACATAATTAGCCCCTAAATAGAGAAACTGTTATAGTCTCTTCATGTTAAACTTACTCTCTCCCCAAACAACCCCCAGCAAATACAGTACCTCCAGGCTAAATTCCCATTTTCTCATACAAAATAAAATCTTCCTTGTCTTGCCCAGATGCTGAAGAACCTCATTCTTGCAAAGATGACTGACATAGCATAAGCATTGTTCTGCACAAACTAAAACATCAATGCCTTATCAAGATTCTCATCCTAAGTCCAAAACATGGTTACAATTCTATGATATCAGCTACTAGAACAATTAACTCTGTCCCAGCCAAAACCAGGACACCTTCTTAACAGCAAGAGGAACAAGGGAAAATGTATACAAAGAATGTATGAAACAGGATGATGAAAGGATGTATAAAATAGGATGTGGAAGAAAGCTACAGTGACTTTCAGATCAGTCAGTGCTGCTGCATGGCACCTGCTCTGTGCTACGACTCATGCTGTCACTGCTTTTTCCCTGGATAGATAGTTTGTGAACACAGATATGCAACAGAAACTTCTAAGAAAATTTTCTTTAAGGCTTCAGAGAAACAAACAGTGAACCAAGAGGAATAAGCAACTTGATAATTAATCTTTTCTAACTGAGACTGCATGGCTCCTAATAACTTAGTGACTTACCTGCTGTTTCTGCTGGGAAGAAGCAGCAAAAGGCCAAACAATTCCTCTTAACATCCTACATTTTTTTCTCTTTCCCACTGAAATAAAAGGGGGAAATAGAGATGGGAAACTGAAGTGAGTAAAGATCTAGATCTATTGCTTGGTCCAAGAAGAACCATATGTGGTACGTGGTGACAGGACAAGGGGAAATGGACGTAAGCTGGAACATAGGAAGTTCCGCATGAATGTGCACAAGAACTTCTTTATGGTGAGGGTTACGGAGCACTGGAACAGGCTGCCCAGGGGGATTGTGGAGTCTCCTTCTCTGGAGATATTCAAGTCCTGCTTGGACGCCTACCTGTGCAACGTGGTGTAGGGAACCTGCTCTGGCAGGGGGGTTGGACTGGATGATCTCTAGAGGTCCCTTCCAACCCCTACGATTCTGTGATATGTGGGATATCTGTCAACACTGTTGAAACAAAGAAGACCTCCATGAAAATTTTGAGAAAGAAATGAAAGAAAACCTGGGCCCATGGTAACACAGCTACAGTTAGGGGGTCAGGTTTTCCTGTTCTGTTCCAAAGACTGCTATGTAACTGCCATTCTTCATCTTACAGATCTCTAAGAAGCAGATGATGGGTAAACGGCTTGGTAGATGCACATTATATAAAAAACTGGGATACAAGGCTTTATAGAAATGCTTATCCAAGTCGCAAACCATAATAGTAGAATCACAGAATGGCTTGGGTTGGAAGAGACCTCAAAGATCTTCTCGTTCCAGCCTCTCTGCTGCAAGCAGGTTTGCCAGGCTACAGATCAAGCACCAGCTTGATGGTTTGTTACTGCTATGAGACTCTTTCAAATTGAAAGAGACGAATTTATAAGCAATTAGAAGCCTTGGCAGGTTTTCATCAACTTTATATCAGCTAGCAGGAGGGGACAGGAAGAAACTGTAAGAAACATCCATACCCAGTGTGCTTTTCTGTAGGAAGAGCCAAAGCAGCCTTCCCAGTTAGAGATCACTTCAGGCACGGAAGTAGCCGAGCCCATCATTCATGAAATTTAGGGAGTTTAAAAACTCTTATTAACATATAACTTGCTGATCTTATTAACTTTAAAAATGTTCCTCCATCATTGAAGTTCTCTCAATCACTTACCCTCAGTGATGTCTTCTGCCAAAGAGTGAGACTGATCTCTGCTCAGTGTTAGAGAAGCATGACCCAGCAGGCTTGCAGAGCACACTCTGGCCTTCCTTGAGGATGTAGAGCATCAGGTACAAAACATCATAATCTGGAGAGGCACAGGCCAGACAGATTTCAACTAATGGGATGTCCTCGGTGACTGAGGAAAGAAAAAGTTGAAGGTTTAGCTACTTATTACAAAGTCATCCCTGCTTCTTCAATAACTCATTTTGATATTTAGTAATTTGCAAATATGTGCCTTCGTGATCCCATAGGCTCTTAAATTCTTTGTAATGAGTGTGTGTGAACAGATGGAAAATGTTTTCAATTTCAGAGAGAACTGCTAATGGATGTCACCAGCTATTAGAAAAGCTCAGGTGGTTCCATTAGGGGAGAATAGGTATTGTCATAAACTGTCTCATCTTTAATGAAATGTTTGCTTATTTATACCTTGATGGTAAGTTCAAGGCTGTCTGTACTAGTCACTACAGATTAGAACTTGATAGTTAAATAGTCCAGAACCCTAGATTGAAACATTTGACCTGAAAATAACAATGACTTGTTGTAAATCATTTCAATACAAAACAAAATTAATCACTAGAAAAACAAGGTTAAACTAATTTCCTTCTCCATCCAACAGGAGTAGAAAATTCAAATGTAAGAATAAAACAGAAAATTGACTCCTTCCCTGGAAATCTAGAACTACTTTTAACTTCACAGCAGAAAGGAACAGTTCTCCTACCTAAAATTCAAAAGGTGTGCTCTGCCTGTCTGTTTAGATTTTTACCCAGCAATCCAGATGTGATTTCATACTGTTTCTAAACTCCCTCTAGCCTCAAAAACTAGGGTCTTCCAAAAAGAAGGAATTTAGCGACAAAAAGATAAAACGACATTTGATAGGTACTTTTTTCTAGATATTTTTTGTTGGAGGGCAGAATTACCAATGTGAATAGGGCCAAGGATCAGCTAAGGAGAACAAAAAGATTTCCTGGATGTAAATAGAAGACTGAAGAGGATTTAGACCTATGGGAAGACATTTATAGCAGGACAAAGCAGTACTTCCTTCTTCATTTACCACAAAAAAACAGTTGAAAAAATATAGATTGCTCCTCTCTGTTCTGGTGTTTGCTCACAGTGCTAAATTAAAATTGTGATGCTCCACTTTAATCACTTAGATGTGAACTGCATGAGATCAGACTAACTCATAAAGATGTCCCATTCCACTATGCACAAGCTAGGATTTGGGAGATTTAATGTGTCAAAGACAGAAACATGCTGTAAACTGAGACCCTCAGTCATGCCATGGAAGCACTGACTTTCCTTGCAGGCTTTTCCTGGGCAGCAGAGGAGGGGGCAGAAGTTCATTCAGTACCTGAAATAAAGGGGAAGGAGGATGAAGAGAAATAGTAAATCCTGTACTGGGGAGAGGATGGGGGCTGTAGGAGATGGGGTTGAAAAGCAATAAAAAGACTGAACAGAGCAGAGTCTGAATGGAATAATCATAGAATGGCTTAGGTTGAAGGGGATCTTAAAGGTCATCCAGTTCCAACCTCCTGCCATTAGCAGGGTTGCCAGCCACTACATCAGGCTGCTGAGGATCCCATCCAACCGGGCCTGAATACCTCCAGGAAGATAGGTTTTACACTCCGCATGTCTCCTATGAACAACCTTAACATTTATACTCTTATTTTGCCGTCACATCAGGAATTCCAGGCATAGAGAACGGTCTCTATTTGCAAGGTACTGTACAAACAATATTTTTTGACACAAAATAATTTACCTTCAGAGCCATAAGCCCCAACAGGTAATCAGTTAGTTGAACACAGGAGAACAACTGCTAGTTCTCTGTATCTAAGTAAAAAATATTTCAAATAAAAAGTTTCTATGTGGAAAACTGAGCAGTAAACTGATAGTTTAGATTTCAACATGAGAAAACTTTGATACTTCAGAAAAACCCAACCAAAATATGAATCATTGCAGTTTTCCTATTTCTTTCTCCACCTTCTTTCCCCCTTGCAGCTTAAAGAAAGAAAATCTTGCCATTGGTGGTAGGTTAACTTCCTTTTGTAAAACAAAAATGTTTTAATGACCTTACTTTGTGCAGCCCTGACAACATTTCAGAGTCTTCCCAGTTAAGTATCTTCACAATGAGACATGATATTGCAAGACATCAGGCTTTGCATGACACTGCAGCTCATAATTCTGCGGTATATATTACTCTGCAGACAGGCTGAGATTTTAAGTTTATTTTATTTCAATTAATCTCCCAGCAGAAGCAATAGAAAGCTCATGAGCAGCTGCGATGTGGAAAGCCTTTATCCAGACTCATAAAAGTGGCAGATAAACTAAAGAAAAACTATTCCAAAGGCACAGAATAGCAGTCACTTCATTTCACTCCGGCTCCACGCTAAAGGTAACAGATGCCTTTCTTTGAAACCAGTATGTTGGAATTTCACAGGGAGAAAAAAAAAAAAAAAGTGAAATAAAACAAAACAAAACAAAACCAGCTGTCAGGCTCAAACAGCCCTGAAGTGGAGCTGCAAGCAAAGGAGAGAGAAACATGCTGTAAATGAAGAACCGAGTGTACTATTTCACTACACGATGATAAAAGTGATTTGCAAAAGTGCTGTTTACCCAAGAGCCACATGGTCCAACAGCACAGAGCCTTCGTCCCTCCATGGCTTTGATGTAGTCCACTGAAAATATGCCTAACTTTTCAGGCAAATCATATTACCAAACCTCACACAACAGTGGGTGAGGATTCAGCGAAGCTGGCAGTTTCATGTAGCTCTCCCCTCAAGTATGCACAAAAAAAAAAAAGAATGAAGAGTTTCACTGAGTCACAGTGGGCAACACCAGACACACACTGTGGAAAAACTTGGCGAATATAAGTCCTGCTTTCCACCTGTCAGAATGATATTAACTGCAAAAAATTGTCTTTTAAAACACTAAATTCTTACCGGAATAACAGCCTGTCACGTTTAGTTCTTACTTCTGTTTCATTAAAATGGAACTAGCAAGTATTTATCTCCTATGTAGCTTGGATAAAATGGCAGAGCACCAATACAATTCCAGGCAAAATGAGTGCTTAATGTAGAGCTTTTGCAAAAAGGGTCCTCTTTGATAAAGAAGTTATGCATGTTTAAAAGTTTCTGCTTTTGCAGAACATAACAGATTTTCAGCCAATACAGAAAATGCTAAATAAACCATCTCCAAGCCAGCCACACACAGAAGAACACAGTATGTGGGGTAGGGAGGAATTGCACAGAAAGCTCTGTTGCAAACCTACTGGGATTATATAGACTAAGCTTGATGGCTGTAGATGACTTAAGTTCCAGTTTCAAAAGACCCTGGGAAACTAAGGACTTCGTTTCTTTGAATGTGAACAGGCTCTCCGTTTTACACAATTTTCAACCTGGAGATCAGGACTATTCTGGGTATACAAAAGCAGGGCTTAGCATGCTCAAACAGCAGCAGCCAAACAGTACACTTACACACAATTCTGGCAGCACTGGAGAAGCGTACAGTCATGTTCATTTCCTTCCCTTTCTTCTGTCAGACCAATAGCACTGTGCCTACCTGACATATAGTTGCAAAGGTTTACTCAATTGTCTGAAGCCGTGTAACATTTGATAATTTGTAAAATGATAATAGCTACATGAAATAAAGAACTTAGAAATAAGTGCCAACCATTGAAGGATGTACTAAAAAAAAAAAAAAGTGACTCGAGTAATACATATATTTTTTAATTCTATGTTATTTTTTTCAAATTCTCAAGCACTTATTTTGTTTCAACAAATTTGTATCTTACTGGGGGAAAAAAATAAATCACCCTTTCTTCTCTCAGACAAGCTCTTCTATTTTTTTTGCCAAAATTAAAGTTGCCCTTGCAATTTTACCTGTCCCTGTATCTGTCAACAACTCTGACTTTTCACAGAATAGTCAAAGTTGTTTTTCTTCTTTCCTAAATACTTTTAAAAAAAAAAAGAGAGAGAGAGAGAGAGAGAGAGAGAAAGGCATAACACAATTGTTAGTTGAGCACCTTGTCTTGGCATTAGCAGAACAAGTTCATGCAGCCCTTTGTTTGATCTGCTTGTCAATTTCCCCATGAGTGAATAAACAAAGAAAGAATCAGACTCCCCAGGTGTCTGATGGATTTATTTGTGCAACAGAGAAGCGTGCAAAGCATGAATGTTGCCACTTCCAGACTCTACCAAAGCACAATGCACAGTAAAGATTTACCATGGAAGACTACACAGCTTTAATATTAATCCTCCTACAATCTTTGTAGTACACCGACCTGGTCTTATCAAATATCTAGCAGCTCAGTGTATAGTAGGGATGTTTGAAACCTAGGACAGGCATGAGCCGAGATTGCATGGGATGCACAGTGAAATTCAACATGTAGAATCACAGAGGAACAGAATGGCTTAGGATGGAAAGGACCTTAAAACCCACCCAGACCCAGTTCACTGCCATCAGCTCAGGCTACCTAGGACCTATCCAACCTGGCCTCAAGCTCCTGCAGGGATGGGGCATCCACAGCCTCTCTTGGGGACCTGTGCCAGTGCCTCACCACCCTCTGAGTAAAGAATTTCCTCTTAACATCTAACATAAATCTTTCCTCTTTTAGTTTCAAGTCATCCCCCCTTGTCCAAGCACTGCACATGAAAGAGTCCCTCTCCAGCCTTCCTGCAGGCCCCTTCCAAGTATTAGAAGGCTGCAGTGAGGTTTCCCTGCAGCCTTCTCCAGGCTAATTCCAGCTCGTTAAACCTGTCTTCATAGGAGAGGTGCTCCAACCCTCTGATCAATGAGGAATAAGTCCTAACAGCGTAACTCTCTTAATCTCTGCCAGATCAGAGCTGCAACTAACTTATGGTCTAAAGCACCAGCAACACTGTGAGCATAAAGTAGATATGTATGTATGAAGTAATGAGATGACAGAATGTATAGGTGCAAGTTCTTCACACTGTTAAGACAGTACCATAAGGTACTCTGGCAATAACCTAAAAAGCTCTGTGGAGCCCAGCAGCTTCCAATTTCTATATGAAAAGCAGAAGGAAAATGGTGGACTTTTTTTCTTTCTTTTGATCCAGAGTTTGTCAGCTGTCATGAGTACAGCAGAGGCAGAAGAAAAAGAGTTTTTCCTCATTGTTTCTTGCCTGTTCCTTACAGCCACACACCTTCTGTGGGAGATCTGAAAAAATATCTGCAGAGATATTTCAGTTGTATTTATTGATGGTTCTGAAACATTTCTAATCCCTGGCCATGGACAGAGTACCTAGCGAATACCAGTTTGACTTATCAAGACAAGAATTTCTGTTTATCTGAAACTGGAAGACAAATCACGGAAGTCTTTAAGCATTAATTTTCAGATGAGAATTGATTTAATTTAACCCACTGTCTAGATTTTGTAACATTTTGATTCCTTCACCAGGCAAAGATTGACAGAGAGCTGAAAAAGTATTTTAGAAATCACAAATAAATTCTTCTGACATTATGTATTAGAACAGAGTGAATAGAATCATCTTTGTGAACCCTACTCCTGAACTGAATAGCACTAGCCTTTAATGCAGAATAAATGCTTAAGTTGAGGTAGGTTTAAGATTTGTCTTACACTGGGATTTTTTTCTTTTTTTGCTCTGTTGAACCCTGCCTGATGCCCCCCAGCAGAATGCAAGAGATTTGTGGAGAGCGCTGCACTTTGCAATCAGGTCATCAAGCAAAGACCATTTGCTTTTCATGAGCTTTTGAAGGCTTTTCCACTCACAACAAAATCAAGCAAATCCGTGGCATGAAAGACAGGAGTAGCAGGGCTGGAATGAACACTGCAATACAAGTGACAAGGCAAATTTCAAGTTTTACTTTCTGTGCAGAACTCCTCACTGAGCTGCAAAGGTGACATTATCTGTTTAGCTTTTCAAAGCCATTCAATAAAGTAAACACAATTAAACTGCATCCAGAACAGGGCTGTAGATGAGTGGTACAAGAAATAAGAAATATGAAAGGGCACCAGGGAGTTGGCAATGGATCTTTCATCTCACTACTGCTGAGCCCACCATTATGGATTTCTGCGCTCAGAAAAGCCTGTGCTGCCTAGGGATATGTGCATCAGCTTTCTTCATTAAATGGATTATGTTTTCCTTGCTATATGACTCACTTTCCTCTGAGGGAAGAAACAAGTAACCAGTAACATTAATGTACAAATTGTCTCCCTGTTGCATTTCCTGTAGGCTGTCACAGTAATATTTCAATGGCTATGTTGTCATTATCTTTCATGCATGCTGTCATTCACCTGTGCTATACTGGTATGACCAGGAACACTGCCTTTAGCACACATTTTTACTGTGTTGGAAAGGGCAAGTAAACCTGACCCTTGCAGGCCAGAGTACCATTCCTCCCTACCAAAATGTACTTGTTTCTGACGCTAGATAAGACAACCCTCCATTGCTCCTTTTGTAAACACACTCTTCTCATGCATCTTACTGAACTCTCTCCAGGGTTTACATACTCTGTGTCCTGATCTTCCTAGATAATGGATGTTGTGTTGTCTTTGTGTTGCATTCAGGCTAGGAGAACTCATATTTTCCTTAACTATGTCAGGAGGGGATCTCAGTTGCATTAGATCCTACAATGCTAATACAGCTCATCAAACAACTTTCCCTAGAGGCTGGGCAGTGGAAATATCCCATGTGAAGGCAGTAGAAAAAGAACTATTGCCTTGAAAAAAGTTTCTAGGTAGCTACAGAGAAAAGAATGACCATTTTTTTTTATGAACAGAAAGTCTTGTTTCCCCAAAATAATGTTTAAAGCTGTGATACACATATTTGCTGACATAAGTTTTACAGTCAAACCATTAAAAAATTCCTACTAAACACAGGAACAAAAGTTTGCTGAAGTACCATAACAACTTTGTAAGCAGCTTCACACGGAAGCTTATTCAAATAGGGTAGGCTGATGATTAATTCATCCTGTGATAAGAAACCGGTTGAGATTTCATAAGTACAGGACAGCTTGTTTTCCTCTCTAATTTTAGAACAAGCACAGTATTTGAGAGGATGAGATCTGTTAGTGCCTTGATCTTTAACACCACAGTCATCAGGAAAAAAAAAAAAAAAAAAAAAGGCATTTAACGAACTCCAGAAATACTCCAGTGGTCACTGCATCAATTATGTTAAACTGAAATCCACATGAAAAAAATAATCACAGAGTAGGTAAGAAGCCTTTTGCCACTCCTGAACACAAAGTTTAAAAGGAAAAGTTTGAATATATAGAGCAACATGACCCATGCTCAATCAGCATCTCCTCACCCTGATCACTGGCAACAGCATAAGGCCCTTCACTCATTTCAAGCAGTTTTGGGGTGTATTTCATTATAGAAAAGTCTTTGGATATCACACATCTGAAGAAACCAAAGCATCTGAGATCAACAGAATATGAGAAATGTACAGGAATTTTGATTGATACAACCTGAACTTAGTAGACATCTTCTCTAGCCACACAAGTTAATCTTATTTTCCATCTTTTGTAATAGCTTGCATGGAGGGAGGGAGGACACCGAGCCAAGACACCAGATTTTACCACTTGCTCATTACTATGTAATCCAGCCACATCATTTCATGAAGGGCAAAGCTGACCACTTTCACACTACAGGTCTTTTGCCTTAAGTAAACACATCTCAGTACTTTGCTGAGTTGGAATATTTACTGGTTATAATGAAATTAAAATGTTATGGCTCAATTTGTGCTTATTTTGATGTGCATAATTAGTATTCTGAGCAAAATTACAAACTCAAAATACAGCCTCCTATAATCATACCTGAAATTTGGATCTCTTTCTTATACAGAAGGCCTGTATAAAAGCTTTAATCCTCAATATTCAAAGTGTGTTTCCTGTATCTCATGCAGAAGCTGTTTTTGCCACCCTCACAGATACATATTCAGAAAGGGAGCTCAGGGTAAAATAATACAAAGAAAGAAAATTCCTGTCAGATTAATTTTTCACCATAGTCAGGAAAATTATGCTGATAATTTGTGATGTTAAATTAAAACCTAAAGAAATCTAGGCTTGACAGCCTGGACAATAGCATCTCTCCTTTAGCAAGTAAGATGTAGAAAATGAAGTTGTGGCTGTGAAGAACTGTTAAGCCAAAGGTGATCTGAAACAAATCTCAGGCATGATTTAATCCACTTGTTTGGAAACTAGAGAGTGGAATAAATCAGCAATTGTCTTTCTTTCATTGTAAATGACCTTGGAAGGAATCTATTCCACTGAATTCTGCATGCAGCAAAGGCAGTGCGAACTGTATGAGTGTTAGATCTCACTTCAGTAACTTATTTCTCTTTTGTACTTATTCAGGTGCAGCCAAATTTGTTGCTATTTACCTCGAGGTTATGTATTTATTACTGAGTATTATTACTGAGTGAATTTTGCAAATAATAGAGGGCAGTTTGTTTTTGGTCTTAGTTGATTCATCTGCATTTCAAACTTAATTTCCCAACTCTGTTGATTATGCTTGATTTTTCCAGGGTCAAAGCATAGTAAAGTGCCTTCTCATTTCTTATGTATGTCAGGTTTCTCTCCTCTGAATTTCTTTTTCTGTTCTGGAAGGTCAATAATGACCCAAAACCCAATTGATGAATTCAGGGAGTGAGAAGGGAAAGAAAATGTCTTTTCAAAGGTAATAAAAATATCAGATGATAGAAAAAAAATTCTGTACCTTGGGCAGAAGATCATTTTATTTACACATTCACTGCTCCCTTATCATTGCCATCCACTACTTGTTTCAAGTGGGCTAAGAACCAAGACTGAAACTATAGTGCTCTGTGAAAACAGTGTAAAAAGTAGTTAGCAGCCCAAAACGT
This sequence comes from Excalfactoria chinensis, assembly GCF_039878825.1. Classification (NCBI taxonomy): domain Eukaryota; kingdom Metazoa; phylum Chordata; class Aves; order Galliformes; family Phasianidae; genus Excalfactoria; species Excalfactoria chinensis. The sequence continues at coordinate 42,376,023 of NC_092828.1, forward strand.
GTCAGGCCACAAACCTGTTCTTTACCCCTGCTAAACACACACTCACCACAAAAAAAACCCTCAAGCCCTCTTCCATAGAGATCCCAGTCCAAGCTGTGTGCATGGTTTTTTGCCAGTGATGCTTTCCATGTGTAGCTGTCACTGAAGATATCAGGAGAGAAGAAGGAGGTTTCCATGGAAACACATGACATGGAAGTAGAGAGACTTTTTTTCTGCCTGGGAATTTTCTAATGAACTTCATTGCAAAGAAGAGGACCCTTTCCAATTGGTGTTAAGGGATTTTATATTTTTATCCTTTCTGGTGGTCTCTGGGACACAAAAATACCTACTTTGCATATCTTCATGGTCATGATCTAAGTATGGTCTGAATCTAATAGGAAGGTTCAGCACAGGAAATGTAAGACATATGCGTGTGTCCAGGCACAGGTTGTGTGCAGCTCCCTAGGTCAAGTGCACCTGGGCTTAGTTGTTGACCAAGCACTGCTCAGACATTTAGAGCTCACTGCAGCCTGCCACACTGACTGAGTTTAATTCTTCTGGCTTTCCTGGGTGGGCTCACAAGTGATTTCTGCCAAATTTCCATGTCTCCTGGAAGCCGTAGATAAAACCTGGAAGGTAGGCAACTCTTGCTTAAACTGTCTCACAAGTTATGAGATGAAAATGCCCTGGTCTGGTGCTCAGAGCATCTGTTCTTTGCAAGTGTGTCATACTGATGTACTAGATTTTACATCTAGCCATTGTTCATTTGCCTACTGCTAACCAGCCTGAAAAACTTGCGAAATGCTTGCTTTTCCAGCTGTATTTCGACTGTGTTATTATTAAGCAAACTAAACAGTTCACGATGCACAAAAGAATAGTATTTAGCTGGTTTTTGTCTCTACTTTAATTGAGGACAGATTTTCATCTTACTGTAACACCAAGATTAAAACCACTATCATTGGCTTTCCTACTGATTAACTTCCACTGTGTCATAAGCTGAAGGAGAGTGCATTTTTACCAGTCTAAATTGTGGAATGCTAAGTAAACCTTCTCTCTGTTTTTATTTATAAGTTGCATTTCCTAATAGCAATTCCACAACCTAGACAGAATATCTCTAAGTGCATATTATATTTCCAAGGTTATTAAAGTCACTCAGCCTTGCTTTTTTATATCACAACCCAAGGCAAGTTATCATGGAAAAGCCTGCCTTCCTTACACATCTCATTGCTGGGATGTATACTCCAGTAAAATGCTGAAGCAGCTCTCTCGGGCATCTGGCAGTGTCATTAACAACTGGTTGTTGGAAGCTTTTCAGTGACTTAAGGACAGGTGCAGCCCAGGCACCTCTCAGATTGTCAAGTCTGACAGAAAGAAAGGTTGTCACTATTCATTCACAGTGGTTATTATAGGTTTTAGGGGAGGATGAATGATGAATTATGGGGTCTGCATCTTGATCAGTCCTACTAGACAAGAACCAAGAGTCCATTTGTGACTCATAGAGAGGTAGTCTGGATGCTTATCAGTGTAGAAAAGAAAGAGGAAACTTTTTCTTCCCAATAATTCTGGAACAAATTGTTCTGCAGTTCATCCTCATTCCACATTTTCAAGGACAGAATCATAGTTTCTTAAGGACTCATCTGCTCCTGCTGCTTACATCGTTACTTGAAGTCAATTTACAAAATTGCAGTTGGTTGCAGTGGAAATAATTATGATGTCAAAAATACAGTATCGTGACTTCAGTTACAGGCATAAGTAGCTGAAGCAGATGAGCCCTATAGCCTTTTAATGGAAACGGAGTAGAAAATATCAAGCAGGAAACGAAGAAAGGGAGGTAGGGAAACAAATGTTTCAAAATAAATGGATTTTCAAAATTGAGCATATAGCTATCATTTACCCTTTCGTGCCCGACACTTTGCCTTCCAAAAAATAAATATGCTTTTGCAATAAAAAAAAAGTGCCTTATACCATTCATTTCCAACCAATACTAACGCAACAAGGAGGCAATGAAAATAATAATTACCATAGAATTGTTAAGAGATCACAACTGTTATAACATGTTCAGGTCTTCATTATTTCCCTCAATTTCTATAGGAAAATGAATCCATCTAAGACTGGCATGTCTCACTTTGACCTTGTTGAGCACCATCTCTGTGCCAGAAACAGCTACTCAGCTGAGAAAGGTAAACCCACCCCTGTCCTGTTTGTCATTTCCCTGTGAAACAGCACTCTGCTGATACTGTTTTCCTGCCGATAACTCACATAAACTAAATCTCTGAGAATTTTACAGTACATAGAATGTTTAACTAGCCTTCACATGTTATTAAGCCTGACTCTGACAGTCTAATAAGCATTAGAGATAGCATATTTTAGCAATGAGCTATCCCAGTATTTATATAAGAAGCTATTGATTCAATGTGCAGTATGGTAATGGCATTGAAATGTAAATTTTTACACAGTACTGACTATTTAACATTGTATATCGACTGTATTATCCAAAATACATTTCAGTTTCTTTTTTTTTTCCTGAAGTATCTGTAACAGATTGTAATTACTTCACAGAACTTTCTGTTACTTACAACTACTTCTAGTTTCTCTAGCTAGATATTGGAAAACCAATCAATTATTCAATTCAAAATCCATACTGACCATCTCATTGTTCCCCTATTATCAAGTAAACTATTAATTTAACATAACATTGAAATTTGTGCATTCCCTGAGAGATCAGTGGCCTTCTCGTCAATGCTTGCTTGCTGTTCCTTTCTACTACCTGATACCTTAAGAGAGTAGGAAACAGAGAAGTAGCATATATGCCCCATTGGATCCCATTGCACTGGGTCTTGAATCATAGAATGGCATAGGTTGGAAGGGACATTAAAGATCATCAAGTTCCAATCCCTCTGCCAATAGGCAGTGTTGCCAGCTTCTAGACCAAGCTGCCCAGGATGCCAACCAACCTGGCTTGAATGCCTCCAGAGATGGGGGGTCCACAGCCTCTCTGGGCAACCTGTTCCAGCACCTCACCACCCTCTGGGGGTTGGGGGGGGGGGGGGGGGGGGGGGGTGAAGCTTTTTGTTTTTTTAAAAAAAACCTGTTCTTAGTGCCAAATTCTAGTTCAAAGTCCAATGCCTTTTTCAATGGCGTATTCATCTACAGTAACGATAATTAAGGCTCAGTCAAACTAAGTATGTATTTTATCTGTAGACAAAATGCAATTATTAGTTGATTCTCATACGGTTGATATCATTACTGGTCTCTTGATAAATAAGATGGCATTTACTTTCTTCTCTATGCAATCAGTGTTTCTCAGCAGTGCTTTTTTTGGTTGTATTTGGCATCTAAAAAAGTAATTGCTAATGCACAGATATTTCACTCATTGAGGAGGATTTTTTTTTAATGAGCAAATCCTCCCATAACTCTAACATTAGCATTTCCTCGTGCTCAGTATAACGAACTCCTTGAATAAAATAAATAGGAAGCAATTCCAAGTGCGAATTTTAGTCCACAACTGCAGTAAAAAATAAAAATAAAAATGCAGAGGACTAGAGAAACAGCCTCATTTCTCTTTTCATTGTCAGCAAATTACACTATCATAGGGTGTATATAGCGTCCTATACACAACATTTTATTGGTGGTATGGCAGGCTGGACGAAGTTTGAAACCATCCTTGGCAGAACACACTCTCCCTTGTTTTGTGGGTGAGGAAACTGAAGAAGACAGAGGTTAATTACCTCCAGACACAGAATGTGTTGTCACTTCAGTAGCAGCAAGGATAGAGGCATAAAAATGCTGTGAGCAGAAAATACCTACATCAAAATCAACACCAAGAAGTCCTTGGTGAAAGTCAGATGCTTGCCTGGGTTATGAAATCTGGTCCCTTCACTAGTTTTCTTTCTCTGGACACACTTGAATAACTTAAGACCAACATCCTTCTCGTGGAGAGGTGCCCACAACTGAACACAGTACTTGAGATGCAGCCTCACCAGTCCTGAGAATAGGGTGACAGTCAATTCCCTAGTTCTGCCAGCCACACTATTTCTGATACAAGACAAGACCTATTGGCTTTCCTAGCTACCTGGGCACACCGCTGGTTCTTGTTCAGCCTGCTGTCAATAAACACCTCAGGTACTTTTCTGCTAGACAGCTTTTCCTGCCACTCTGCCCTAAGCCTGTAGCATTTCATAGGGTCATTGTGATCTGTGTGCAGGACCTAGCACTTACCCTTACAAAGCTCTAGATTTCAGCTACCAAGGATTTGGGAAGACAGAGCATTTAGTCCAAGCTTCAGAAGAGAGAACACAACTTTTTGAACTCAAAGTATTCCTCCAGAAATATTTTTTTTTCTTCCTCTCTTCCCTTCCCATGCCTTCCCATGTGATACAATTCAACATGCTTTTAATATTTGCAGCTTGAAACATAGCAAAAGTAAACATCAGTTTTCTGTTTCCTCTGTGTGCTTTTTCTAAGCAAAAAAGAGAGAAGACTCTTTCACTCAAATTACACTTTTTCCCTTAAAAAGAACAACAAAATAAGAAACAGATAGAAACAAGAAAAGTAATATTTTTTTCAATACATCAAAAATGATCTATTCATTTTAGTTTCTTTCACAGTCTTTTCTTATTCTAACCTTGTGTTGCCCTTCCACACTGAGAAGCCATAAATAGTCTCATGCTGAAATGTCAAAAGAACACAAAACTTGATCAGTTCATCTCCAACTATTAACAATGCAAGATTAATTATTTTAAAACCCATTGATGAAATGAATTCAATAACATTTACTGTGCCACTCAAGCATTTACACTTTCTTCACCAACCATTTATTGCTACCTGAATTTCAATTGCTCTCTGGCTAATAAATGAAGAAGCTGAAATTTTCAGGCTATTCCTGTTAATGAATTAACTTTTCAGGTACTTATTAAAGTGACAAATGAATGGGTTGGAAGATAGTGAATCTACTTGAAATATTGAAGAAGGTAAAGATTGGATTCCAGCTATTCCCTTAATCTACATTTACCTTTACAGAGGGTAAGCAGAGTTGATCAGTCAAGGGAGAAGCCTGAGTAAGAGGAGATGTTCAGAATATTTTCAGATTGCACTGACAAGACAGGAGATGACAAATGTAGGTTCATGCTAAGTGGATTTTTGGAGAGACAAGGGATGTCTTGGTGCTTTAAGTTCATACAGTGCCCTTCTGGAGGGTACAAAAAACCCACTAATTAAAAACCAACACTGCAACTACAGTCAATTGGCTTCAAGTCTTTGGACAAGCTCTGAATGGTAAGACCATACAGTTAGACTGTTTTGCTTCCAGGACCTCATTATTTATTTTCATTATTGCTAATTGTGCTGTAAAGGTATGTGTTTGTGTCTTTCTCCATGAGTTAGAAAGGAGACTGTACTTTTGCTACATGAGCAAGAGATTTATTGATTAACCCTAATACACGTTTTGTATATCATCTTCTCTATCCCTGTGTTCACAGAGAAATATATCTGACTAAAGATAATTATTCCAAGTTAAGATTAAGGGAAAGGACTGTTGATTAAAAGACAGAAAAAATCATTGATACTTGTCTAACACACAAAAGGTAGGTGGAAGGCAGTAGGTGATATTTATTCCATTGTTACCAAATCTTTTCTTAAAAGAAAAATAATTTTCTTTCCTGGTGGTAACATTCTTAAAAGAAAGACAGAAAGACAGAAAGATGGAAGGAAAGGTGGGAAAGGTAGGAAAGGTGGGAAAGGAAGGACGAATGGTGGGTACATTGTCAGCCATTCTCACCCTGATCATTAGCTATAATTACATGCCAAGCAAAGAGATGATATATATTTAAGTAATTACTTCATGGTAAGTAAAGTTTTAAGAGTTACTTCCTCAAGTGGAACTTCTTTAAATGATTTATCTCACAAGGTCCCATAAGATCTTTAAAACTGACAGATTTTAAACAGTCACTCAGATTTTTTGAAACCACTGTTGAGAGATGGGAGGTTGATAATTTGTTTTCTCTTCTGAAGTCTTTGGCTTTCCCCTGTTTATAAGTTAATGCCCTGGACTATTGCATCCAGTTATGTGAAATGCTGACAGATCATTTCTACATGCATCTGCTGTATTGACAACAATAACTTGTCCCCACAGATTATGAGTTTCAAGAGTTAGTCACTTGAAAAGGTTGAAGAAAGAAAAATGTTCCCTAGAGCATATGTGCTGCTAAGGATACTGTCTGCATGTTCACCTAACCTTGGGACTTGCATATTGCAATAGGACCTTGGGACCTATTACCCATGTAGATCATGTGCACATGTGCTTTTCAGTCTAGATTTTTAAGTCTGCTTCAGTGTGACCAAGAAAGGGAATAGAAGATTGATTCCAGACTAGATCATCACCTGGCAAATGGACCTGACTCTTACTTCCACTAATATTAACTGAAAGCTTGCTTCCTTCCCGAAGAATAATCAAGTTGCATTCTCCTAATTCCTCTTAACTACTGTGAGTCCAACAAAACACTTGAGGCCTATCTCTGATCTAATTTACCCTATTTTTACACTGAAAAAACTTCCCAGGATTTAGTAAGCTGTGTGACAGCAGGAACCAATCTTTGATCTTGCAGCTTTCCCTGGGGGAGCTGAAGTTTGTATAAAAGCAGTCACAAAATCAAGCTGTCAAACTTGCAATGCCATGAAAGCTGACAGCATGCTCCAGATAATAAACCAAGCTCATTATTTGGTTTAAACATGTAAGTGTTCTTTCAGCAGCGATCAGCCCATTCTCAAACCTTAAGAAGGATCTCAAGATGGGAATTAAGTGAGAAAAAAATGAAGTTACTTCGAAAAGAGTTTGCTTACTATCTACAAAAGAAATCTGTCTAGCACTATGATCAAACACTTATCTGTGTGAATACATGCATAAGCTCTTCATAAATATTTGCTCTTGCAAATGGTTTGCTGTAAATATGATTGAGTTTGCAGCTTCCCAGAAAGCATTATTTTATTTTTAAATAAAGGCAGTCACATGATTCCACTGCATCAGTCTGTACCCACAATTAACTTTCAGCAAATCCTGTCCTGCCCATGGGTGCCAGAAGGAGAATTTTGATCCTCATTATCAACTGTCTTCAACCTAGAGTTGTACTCTTAAATTTAAATCCTTTCCCTTCTTGACTATCTGCTGCTCTTCACACCATGGAAGCACCCCCCTTTGGAATGTTAAAGAATGAGCAATTCAGGAGATATAGGATCAGTGTACTTATCTCAGTAGAAAATAACAGTTATGGATACAGCAGCAGGTCTTATTTCCTAACCCTTCATTATGCTTGAAGTCCCCTGGTTTCCACCTGCATCTAAGTACACTCACCTGAACAAGCTTATTGGCTTAAGCCAACTTGTGTTTTCATGTCACAGCAAAGACCCACTTCAAAGACACTTCACTTTGAAGGCCATTATACAAAACAAAACCAAGCAAAAACAAAAACAAACAAACAAACAAACAAAAGTCAAAGAAAACCGAATCTATCATCAAATAACCAGAGTCCCTTTCTTTAAAACACATATCTCTTTCTTGCTATAAATTATTTAAGAGAATTCCTGCTGGTTTTGTTCTCTCTCCATGTCTTTTTCTCTTGCTTTGAGAGTGTTTAATTCAGTTCACTATCTGATTGACAAAGACACAGCAAATACAGCTTATCCTCCTTAAAATATGGGAATAGAGTCCTTGCAGCATTGCGCCACAGCAGGTCCTCCATTCTTAGAAGCTGTCTTAACAACCCATGCAGAAATTTTTTGAATTTGCATTATTTTGCTACACCGACAAAGAACAATGAAGAAAAGGAACCTGAAAGACTTCAAAAAGGTAACTATGGTTGAAATATAGAATGTGGTTGAGAGAACACAGAACTCAAATCATCCCACATAAAAAGCCTTGCTTTCTACTGCTGCTACTTAAGCTCAGTCTCCAAAACTGTTGATTAAAACTTCTAGGAGCAACTCAGTATTCAGAAACATAAGGCACGTCAAACAATACTGGTTGTTTTCTGGAGCAAGAATATTCTTGCTTATTTCTAAACATCATTCTCAGTAGTATTGATTGAAAAACAGGACATTTCTGATGAAGATTTTTTCATAAAGATGAAAACTACTTATTAAAAATTTGACTAGGAATGTTCAGATCACAATTCAAGTTCATTACAACTTAGCTTTCATTATCTTGTAGTATTATTTTTGCATGTGTTATTTTTCTGATAGTAGTAGACTAGTTACATAGGGCTTGAGCCCATCTGAACTTCTTAATATTTAAAACTTAAGAATGTTCATATCTGTTATTTCAAGCTCTCTGAACTGGTATTTTCCAAGAGCCTTGCCTTGCCACAGAACTTCTGAGCAACCTTTTCAGTATTAGTCCTTGAGCTGAGATCTTCGAAAATATCACCAGTTGTGTTCTTGTGTGAGGGAAGACGACAGGTTTGACTATAGTGCTACTGATTGGAGGATGCTGGCAGATATACTCTGGTATAGCAGCATTTATTGATGATGAACTTCATTAAGGCAATGGCAGTGTTAAACTTGCATTGTTTTTCTTCTCTGCTTAAATACTGAATGTATTTCTGTAATTCAATACCGTTACCACAGAGAAATTCAGAAATCTAGTTCTGAAGTTAGAATTGCTGCTTGTGTAGCAAACATGCATAGGACAGGGGATGTCCTTCCAGAAGGCAAAGGGCTCTGCTTTCAAGCCTTAAAAATACAGTTCTAATATTGATGTAGGGGAGATAAAGATTTTCATTTCCAAACTTTAGTATTATATATTGTCACACTCCAATAAATTACAATCCTTGTACACAGGTTTTTTGCTTAAGTAGTTTCCATTTGGGGTTGTATTTCCAACTTGTTCACAGCAAGAATAATTAATTAGAAAAATATAGATACCTTTCCTGTAAAAAATAATAGTATGCTAATTCCTAAATCTCAGTGCTATTCAATGGGAGCTAGGTACTTAGACACCTGAATGAGAGCTCTGTATGATCAAATATAGCCACTTGGCTACTTTACTAATAATCTACAAAGATTCCAAATGTTTCCTACAAGATAAGATTTGAAATAAATTTTCAAAGTACAGAATATATTAAATCTGCAAATTCACTGTGCTTGGATAAGCCCCCATGAAGCACTGCAAAACAGCAATGCCCAAACCAGATCTTTCTGGCTTTTTGAGTGTTGCAGAGCACCAGAAAGGGAAGTGAAAGGTAATACCATAACTTCTAAAATCATGTCTGCCTATGAAATACACATATTTACTAGATGCAGCACTCCAAGACACCATACCAGAAGGTGAAGGTACTTTCCAGGGACCTCCACAGCCAGCAGTTTAACAAAGCCCAGAGATGAATCCATGGGACAGAAAATATTTGAGTTCCCATGGTTACTCCCTAGCTCACATCAGTCCAGAAAAGTGGGTTTCTTGACAGACTGGGATGGAAATTTAATCCAGTGCATTGGCTTTTGGCTATCAGTCAGATGTGTAATCAGCTGTGAATAATGTTGGTCTCTACCCAATGAAGGCATTTTAAGAGGACCAGTCAAAAAAACAAAAACAAAAACAAACAACATTTGAGAAGTGGAATGACAAGTTAGCAGCTCTCTGCTCTGTCATTCCCTGGACTTAATTCATATTCTAGAACTTGTGTTATGAAAAGAGGCAAACCATTCACCTCTGTAACTGAAAGAAATGCATTCACACAAAAAGAGTATGCGTGTCTAGGAAGCGGGAATTAATTTTCCCAAGGGATGCTATCAAGGCCAATACAATGAATGAAAACACAGCAGGGAGGAGGGAGGTGCACTTGTCTGGGTGCTTGCCAGGGAGATAAAACAATGCAAGTGTTAGAATTCGTTTTGCTCTTTGCAAATCAGCAGAGAGGCTTTGACAGCACCAAGTTTGGTAGGGGCTAGCATAGGTTCTCTTATAGCGACTGACTACACTGGCAGATGTATGTACACCTCAGTGCATTTATACACTCCTAGAATTCCTCCATTCCTCCCTGCTGCATCTCATTCATGACTCTTATGTAGTTATTAACCCTGGGGTTTCTTGATCTTGGAGCCCAACATTCAAAATAAGATATTCAAGCTACCTTATTTTCAAGAGACCTGAACACAAGGCTGCTCTTATGCACTTCCTGATAGAAGTGGCACACCATTTTCCTTACTTCATTCACACTTCCTGCCTTCATTGAATTTTTCCTGCAACAGGAAGAAGAGGATGTCCCAGTTAAATGACACTTACCCCTCTGAAACTGAGGCTATTCCACACACCACTTAGAAAGGGTTAGTAAGTAATTAACAGATCTTTTAATAGAAGGTTAATCAATTATTTAGCATCTATAGCTCACTTGGCTAAGTATGACTATGGCCTATAGCCATTCCTAGCACCATCTGCCACTGTGCTAAAAACCAGAGTTAACAATATATCTCACATCTGCCCATCACACACTGTAAAATGGCAATTAATAATGCATTAGCCTTTCATAAAGTATTGGCAAAGAGAAGCTTACATGCCACCCATTTGTGCTTTTGCTTCTTTAAAAGCTGTATTTTGCTTTTCAGACAAAACCCATTCCACTGTCATATCCAACAGGACAACACCATCCTTTCCATAGTTGGTAGGTTCAGAGCCAGACTCCCCAAGAAGTTTAACATGGATCTGCCCCAGAACCTGCCCTGGTGCCATAAGATCTAAGCCTTTGATTCCTGTATTCATTCACTCATATCTTAGCTTTACTCAAACCCTCCAAGAGCACAGTCTAGAAGGAAGGAGCCTTTTCCTGCCCAGAGATGGCGCTAGTTATTACCACAGCACCTTCAGAAACTGCTTTTCTTCTAATTACTTTCTTAGCAAGTGCTGCTGTGACCAGAAACGCTCTGAAATTTATCCTACTGCTCAGTCATTAGGTCTGGCAGTCCTTTAACGCATGGCAGTGAGCACTCTCCCATATGGACATGGTCTGTGGCCCAGCTAGTGAAGTCAACCTGAACAACTCTGTTCAGGAGACAATACTTTACTAGCACAGATAAGGCCATTCAGTACCAGTTATTCTTAAGGCCCAAGTGCTTCTCTAACTCTCCCAATGCAATGGTATAGCTGTTAGCTAATCTTAAAGCTTACTGCATATATTCCAACACAGTGTTTTAGTAAGTAAAAAGTGTCTGGGTTTGTAGATTGCGTGTGTTTTACTGTAGGTAAGTCTGGTTCTGACCTTATGTGAGTCCAAAGCAAATTATTTGTGAGAGAATCAAATGAAAAAGGGGTCAAAAAAGTGAAAAGGAAGCATGGGAGAACTCTGGGCACTCTGACAGCATCCTTCACTCCCTGGAGCAGCTGAAAACCTGTTTAATGGTGCTTTGTCAGGAGACAAGGAGGGACAAAGAAAGGGAGAGTAAGGAATCCCAAAGTCTCCAGGATGCCTGCCTCTCCCATCAAACTCCCACCATGCTGAGCAAGTCTTTTAGGCAAGTTCTTTTACATAACACCATGATCATCAGTGTACCTGAAGTGCTGAGATGCCTTACAGCAAATTAGGATGAACCTAACCAGCTTAATTGATATGTGCGTATGGTGGCACAACCCCACTTATTATCAAGATAAATTTAAGATTATCTAAAATTGGATTATCTAATTAATTCACATGTTATCAGACCTTGGAGGCATGTTGCATTACATTACCAAGAACATCATCTGCCAGATGGATTTTCAGAAAGCCATGCACAGAACAAGCAGACAGTGGCCTTGTTAAGCACTTTGTAATAGCCTGCTATAACTCTGTTCATCAGTGCAACATTTCCCAGCTGGAGAAGGGGTTTGTCCTGGCCAACAGGGGAATAACAACATGAAGTTGGTGGACCAGACTTCTGCCAGCCTTCCATTTTGCCCTTCTGCTTGGCCCTCTGAGGAGGGCTTTCTGCATCTCACAAAATATGTCAGGATTTCAACTAACAGCAATTATTTGGGGCTGACATTTTGGGCTCTGCTCATCCTTGGCTGTTACCTACTCAGCTGTTACCACTGCTGGCTTACTTGGGCAGTCAGGGGATATTAATCAATGTTTCCAATGGCTTTAGTCACCTGAAGAGAAAACATAATGTTGGCATAATTTCACCATCTGTCAGTCAGTATTAGTCAGAACATAAAGAACTCTTTTTATTTTCTTTAAGCCATGGAAACAGCCTTCAAACCCTGCAAACTTTTCCATTATACACCGCTGCAGTAGTTAACTTCACTCTATGTTCTATACCAAACTGCCACCAAAGAAAAAAAGAAAAAGCAGCCCAACAACTAAACTCACACCCTCACTGAAACACAATTAGCACAAAGAAGACTTTATGGCTTCGTGAAGACTCACTGTAAATTAGATGATATTAATTGCCAGTAATTGTTTCACCCATAAGGAAAACCACTGATGCAATGACATGTTTATTTTAAGAAGGACCATTAATGGAAATGGGAGAGGTAGTCTGCAGAAATGATTGTCTTGCATAGCATTTGAGAATTTCCCTTACCTCTTTGTAAATACAACCTTGATAAAAGCACTTACAGAAAATAGAACTAATATATAGCAATGCCTACATTCTGATGTAACATATTAGAATAGCATGCATTGATTATTTGTTACCTACAGGTTACAATATAGCACTAATGGGTTTTGCTTATAGATTTGAGTTTCACTAAAATACATTCTTGTCCTTGAATATGAATGAATTCTCTGAAGTGTTCTCTGGGCAACACAACCACAAGTGTCTGGGCTCAGACTGCACTGATTTCCCTGAATGTTCATGGACAGTTGCACCTAGAGACTCCATTCATGTGCACAGGGTCTCCATTAAGCCTGGTCTTGGTGTGTGTATTTTGAAGGTTGATTACTTCTAAATCATTGCTTTTGGATAGGTTCCCATTAATAATCTGACTATAATAATCTACAGTTTCTTAGAGGACTACTCTAAGAGAGACTCAGAGGACGATCTAAATGGCTGACAGAGGAAAGATAGTGAAACTTAAAAGTTTCATATGAAGTCTAAACTGATTAGGAGAGCATAATCGAAAAAGTATCTCAATCTTTTTCTTCATTTTTGCAATGAACTAAGTCATTGTTATCACATAAGAATGCAGTCCTTCTAAAAAGCTTAACAGTTTTAAACCCCTGTTAATGAAGTTGGCTTGCTGTTCAGCATGTAGTCATTATCTCGTAGAGAGACAGGATGCAGCTGTATGCTGGGAAATCCTCATAAGGCTGCTGGTAGTACTGATGCTCTCGAGTGACATCACAGCTTGGCTGTGGGAAAGAACAGAGCTAAAAGCATTGACAGGCTGTCTGTTCCCACCTAGTTGACTTGCCACTGAGGATGAGTAGTGAACAATGAATGAGGCAATCAGCATTCTGTTTTACTAAGTCTGTCCCTGCTTCCTTCTCTGTTGGCACATTTAACATCTAAGGGAATCCCTTTCTGTCTTAGAAAGTCCTTAAGTGCCTCACTGTTAGCAGCAGGAAAGAACTACCTGTACCATCTTGTCTTTAGCAGTGTCTACTCAGCCCTGATCGGACTGGTCTTTAGGCTGTCCCAGTCCAGCTGCTTTAGACTTCAGATGGTGGCTGTAGGAGCTCTTCTCTGTGTCAGAAATATGCTCGCCTGCTTGGTCTGATCCTTCACACTATAATTAAAATATACCTAATTCCACTCTTTCTACATAATGACTAGAACACCTGTAATAACAGCTGATAAAGATTCCTATTTCATGTTTCCCTGCTTAAATACCTTGTGGTCATTAAAGTGGAAAGAGCACTTGATAGACTCCCTGCCTTTTCTTATCAATTTAAGGACATAAAGATAGATTAAAATAATTCCACAGCACAGAGATTTCACTTTCATTTTGAGCAAGTCACACTCAAGATTTATTCCCCTATATACCAGAGAACACTGATTTAATTAGGCAGAAGGTACTGATCTTGCTGGGCTGGTACCATAATACAGAAGTAATATTGCTGTGCATTTTTCATAATTTTCAGGCTCTCTGCCTCCTTGTACATGACCGTCCACTATATGCAATAAGGTGGGGGTAAATTGTTAGCTGTCTCCAGCTCCTTTGAAGCATAGATATGAGTAGCATTCATTGGTGCAACTCCAATATGAACAAAGTATAAAATCTCTTCCTGTTTACCCACTGACTTCTCTACAAGTGACCTGACATCAGAGTCTTCACTGTACATAGTCAGTTGATTGAGTTACAAATCCTTCAAAACTGCCACAATTAAAGCAGACGGTGCTGCAGAAACAAACCCATCACCGAGTCCAGGTACATCTTCTAAAATGTACTTCACGCTTTTAGAATTAGTGAAGGAATTAATTTACATAAATGAATAAGACTAGCAGATATTCCTGTAAATATTATTGCAGCTTACTTAGAAGATAAAAATTTCACAGTCACACTTTTCGTGATACGCAGCCAAACAATGTAATAGAGGCACAAAAAGACCACCCCGACTGCTAAAAGAGAAAACAATGATGACACCACAAAAACCCTAACACCTTCGTAGCTTTTTGTGCTGTGTTGCAGTATTAAGGTGACAGCCACAGAAACTGCACATTAATATTATATATAATTCATGTAATTGTAATACTGGATTAATACAATTATCCAAGATCCAGTGGTGGCTAAAATTATAAAGAGTAGCAGGACAGCAAGTATGTGCACTGCCCATATCTGAAAAGTAGTAGGAATATGAATGAAAACTGTGTATAGAATCATAGAACCACAGAATCATTAAGGTTGGAAACGATCACCAACCCATCCCTACCATGCCCTATAACCACGCACCTCACTGCCACATCTCCACTTTTCCTGACTACCTCCAGGGACAGTGACACCACTACCTCCCTGAGGAGCCTGTGCCAGTGCCTCGACACTCCTTCTGAGAAGAAATTGTTCCTAAAACTTGACCTGATACAGCTATAGTCCATAGTCAGTGACACCACAAATTCTGGAATTATCTAGATGTCCCTGAAGTTGGATGATAATACAATTAAAAGGGAAAGCAGCTATTACCTACTTGATTATTCTCAAGATAGTAATAAAACTACTTTGAAGAATATTCATATATTTTAGAAGTATATAGGACTCTAAATGGTATGGAATTCCATAATTTACACTGCTGATTATAACACTAGCATTGCTTTCTAATAGTCTGTGAATTTATAGAAAATGCGAGCAAGAATACTTGTTTCAAATTTGATTCCTGGATCACACTTCTTCTTCTTTACTTGGTATTAGAAATTTTAGGACTTCAGCAAAGTACTGACCAAATGCAATTTCAAATTACCTGTAAGAAAAAAAAGCAGCCAGAAGAAGAACCAGTATTAATACTTTGGCTCACAGGGACTTTCCATGAGAGAGAAATTACAACAAAGAATTCAGGAAAAATTATGTTGTTGTGTCCCTAACACATCTAAATGTATGCGATGGGAAACTCAGAAATAAAAATGGGGTTCATTTCATGACATGCACTGGGGTCAAACACCTGCTTTCATATTTTGATTCAGTTAACAGTTGCTTTAATGACTGAATTGTTTCTTCTAATTAAATTTTCTAAGGAAATTGGGAGCTTTGTTGAAAGGCCAAAATGCCATGGAAGGTTAAATAGATTATTTCTGTAAGCGTATAACTTTCCATCTTCTTCATATGCTCATGGAGCTGTCTATCTCCATTTCAGCTGTTGTAAAGGAAAATATTTTTCTTGTGTAAATAGATGTGGAAGGACTGATGGAATATGCTGATTAACAACTGTTTTAAGAAAATCCTTCCAAACTGAATTCTATTTCAGTTGTAGAGGGAAAGAGTTGGCGATCTAATTTCTAAAACCAAGGTGTTATAAACTGCACCAAAATTGCTATTAAGAACAATTCCCTAAAATATGATCACTGAATGGTATAGTTGAAATGTACCTACATTTCAAGTGTTTGTGTTTTATTTCTACACCAGAAAGATATGCAAGTTCTTAACTCATTTCAATAACACAGCTGTGTCAGCTCTGCCACATGAAATACTTGCAGCAATTTTGGTTTTGGATGCATCTAGCTTTACGCTTCTGCTCACAGTAATTTATCAGAGGTGTACACTGAAACAATCAAGAGATCTGCACAGGAGAGGGACAGTCTTTACAGAGGAATCATTCCATGACTCCTTGCTCCCACGTATTTCCCAGCATTGGGAAGAAAAAGCTGCATCAAGATGTTGTTTCTTGGAGATACAAAGTTGTGGAGCAGCAAGAAAGGAAAATGAGTAATATGGAGAAAACTCAAACTGGCTTTCTCATCACAGAAATGGAGATACTGAACACAATTTGCCCTGGCTTCTGTATGACGTGTTACCTTAACAAGTGGAAAGGAAAGCTGATAGATAATTCTACCTTCAGTTTGATCATTCAGGTTTTAAAAGAGAAGCGCCAAAAATACAATCGATGTCTTTAGCAAAAATAAGTGTGACCCAAACTTCACACAGCTGTATGACTTAGTATCTTAACTGTTCTTATGCTACTATTTGTGCATCTCAATAGATGATTAGGAATGAAAAAACTCTCGCAATACGTTAAATATCTTGAATATCTCCAGAGAAGGAGACTCCACAACCCCCCTGGGGTTGTTTTTAGTTTATTTATGCTCTTATAGAAAAATGTGGAAAAAAACCATCTCTCAGAGAAAACAGCCACAGCTCTTTTTCCCATGGAGCACTCTAAGCATTTGATGTGTCCAACTCATGTTTACAACTTAGAGCTTAAGAGCAGATACACACAGTTTATTTGCAGTTCAGAGGCTATCTGAAGAGTGATGAAGTTCAGTTTATCCGGTCTCTGACTGGCTAAAATTCTTCACTCATCCTGACATCATTAAGTTTTGACGGTATTTCTAGTTAAGATTTACATAGGCCTTAGTCAAGGAAACCTTATGGTTTGCTTGGACTGGTATTTTTACCTCTGGTCATTTCCACAATACACTCCAAACAAGTTACACTGTTGTGAAGAACTTGCACAGTGCCTACAACATGCATAATGCTTTCTGTCACATGTAAATAACAGTTACGTTCCCAAAATCAATTTGAATCCAAACATACATCGTTTCTTTCATATTCTTCCCCATTTTCTCATTCACCTTCTAATTATAGCTTCCATCACAGCCCTTGTACAGGGAAGTATGAATAACATTTCTGTTTATTGACTAATACAGAATGGAGGCATATTTCCCTGCAGAAGGTTTATGATCCATGAGTCCATTACATTTGGATTGCAGTTAGCAGATTAGTTTGGGATTTGTCTCATTCAGAAATCACTGACAAAGGTGATTTATCACAATCATTTCACTAAGGGATCTTAGCAGAAAATGTTTCATGCCACAAGCAGGTGCTCACTTTCCATCCATTAAGAAAGTCATATAAATGGAGACACCACAATAAAAACGTAACTATTGTTATTTATTTAAGGTGGGAGAAAAATGTACATGTCAGGGAATTTGATTGCTTTGTTTACTCTGAAAGAAGGACATTAGGCAATAGAATTCAGCTGGGAAAAAGCTTTTCAAGCTGTTAAAATTCATGAATTGGGCAGATATAAGGTGCTCAGTTTTCTGTGCTGATCCTTACTAATGTATAGATGAATTTACCTTCCACATTCTGACTTGTTATAGTCCTTAAGAGGACTTGAGCACGACCTTTAGCAGAAGGAAAGCCAGAAATTCTGTAGACATTGGCCCAAACTGTTAAAAGCGTAACTTACACCTGGAGTTAGTAACTATATTTAGATGCTTTAATGTATGGCCTGAGATGCAAAAGTGGAGGAGCTATAGCATAAAGGTGTGAAGGCCTATCAGGGAAATAAGCACATCCAAAATTCAAAGTCCTCCTTCAAGTTCCACTTAGGAAGGCAGTAAAAATAATAATAATAATAATCACTTTTGATCTTCAAAATTTAGCTCCTAATTCTGAGTGCTTGTTCTGTCTCGCCAGCAAGGAACAGCTGTCATGGTTTACCTCAATGGAGGTAAATACCTTAAAATTAATGCCTAAGAAGAGTCCTTCTGCTTGGTGCCAGCTTTCACCCTTCTCCTTCTCTACAGACTGCGTTTGCCGTAAGGAGCAGTGTCCACTCCCACTATTCTCTCTTGTGGTTGGAGTTTCAGAGTCTTTAAGCTGTTGCGTCTCAGAGAAGATCCTGTCCCTTTCATTTTCTGTAATACACTGCAGTTTGATCACTGTCCCCCATAATTCCTACAGCTGTTGGCACAGCTCCTCCAAAACAGCATATATCCTGCAGGATAAAGGGCATCTCTCCTGGCATCAGAAAGAGACCCAAGGCATTCCTGCAGTCCACAATTTGGACTATCTGCCATATGATGCACAGTCTGTGTTGAAGCCTAGCAGGGACATCTGCTCCAGCACCTGCTGGAGAAATTACTCTGTGGCATGTCAACAACATATTTAAGGCTGTTCTAAAAAGTGGAAACCAATACTTGGGGTTATTAACTGTATCGAGGCTCCTAAATATATGTCCCAATAAGCTGAAGTGGAGCATCACTAGAATAACATACCAGAAACATACCAGAAAGAAAATTTACTTGTTCTTGTTTGACCCAAGTCTTCATCTCTCATACCATGGCCCAGTGGACATGCCATTAGGTATTTAAAGACCAACAAACTATCTCTTAAACATCTCATTTCATAGGATGAGCAGAACCCTTGCAGGAATCAGCCTGACCTCTCAGATCCAAGACAGATTAAATGATTAAAGGGATCAAAATAGAGATCTCCTGTTGGACATCCCAGAGGTATCATACACTGAAGGGATCCAAATATTGTACTATTGCTTTTCTGGCTTAAAGAGTGGGACAGATGGCTCACTGGCTTAGTGATAAATCTCCATACTTCCTTTAGCTCTTCCTAGAAATAGCTGAACAACTGAATAATATCCTATCACGCTCTGAAGTGGCCGTTTAAAAATATGTGCATGATCATAAGTGCAGCTGATACTGCTGTGACTGTCTGCTTTCTTGATTGTTTGCCATGCATTTTATTGTAATTTGTAGCACTGCAGAACACAGCTCTGGAGAGGTTTATAAATCTTGATACTGTTGAGGTGAATAATACCCCTTGCATGAATGTCACCTTTTGGAAAGAAATCTGCAAAGTTTTCTGGCAGTACATCTTCTGCAGCATTCAGAAGCTAATTGTCATAAACAAAGTGCTCTTCAACACAATGAAATTCAATAGCAGTATTGCCAACCACACAGGGAATAACAAAGTCCATTGGGAGAGAACAATTCTCAAAAGTCAGGGTTGGTGGTTTATTTTCAGGTAAAGAATGATTACGCTAATCTTCACAGAATCATATGAACATAGAATATCCTGAATTGGAAGGCACTCACAAAGATCATCGAATCCAACTCCTGGCTCCACAAAGGACCACCCAAAATCCAAACTCTATGTCTGAAAGCTTAGTCCAAATGCTCCTTGAACTCCAGCATGGTCATAGTACTGGGGAGCCTGTTCCATGCCCACCACTCTCTAGTGAAGAACCTTTTAATAACACCCACCCTGACACAGTATGCTCCTCCCTCAGATCCCCTGCTCTCTGGTGACAGTGACAGAACCGTGCATGGAGCTGTAGGCTGCCATGGTGCTTCCCTTCAGCCTCCTCTGCTACAGGATGAACACAAAGCATCCCTCCCTTCAGGACTGCTCTCCAGCCACTTGTAACCAAGTCTATCCCCTTATGTCTGGCACAATCTGGAATTTTCCTTTGTTGAATTTCATGTTGTTAGTAATTGCCCAGTGCTCTAATCTATCTAGATCCCTCCATAAGGCCTCTCATCCCTCCAGGAAGTCAACAGCACCTTTCAGTTTATTGTCATCAGTAAATTTGCTGAGGATGTTTTCCAATCTCTCATAAGAACTAAAAGAAGGATACATAACTTCACATTAGCAGCACTATGACAGCATGGCACACTTTTCATAATTCTCACACGGTGTCTACAGATGTAACACCTAAAATGCCAGATTTAAAAATAGAAAGTATGCTATTCTCTGAAATAGTTTGAAAGTAAGATTGGCTTTAATAGCTTGCATTAAATGCCTTAAATATAACTGTTGCATAAAACTACAGAAAGTTCTGCTTTGGCAAGAGTTTTCTCAGCCATTAGTAGAGTTACCAGCATAGCCTAGGTATCCACATCTTTGTTGCTTACAAATATCATCACTGAAAAATAAGTGAAAGTCGTGATACATGGAAGATAATCTTGTGCTTCTTGCTCATTTTCAGCTGAATTTTCCAACTGAGACGACAGGAAAAGACTGGACTGAGACAGTAATAAATGTCACCCTCCCTTGTGCAGAGGTGAGTAAAAAGCCAAGTTAAAACTCTTTCTGAGAATGAGGTGGAGAGATGTATTTCTATATGCTAAAGGCTGACTTGTCTTCCATCTGAAAAATCTCAGGCACGTTGTCAGAAAGAGAAAGCAGCAATTAAAAAGTCAAAAAGATAGAGGGAGGGGGGAAAGCCATGCAAGCACAGACTGGACAGATTCAGGTGGGAAGGGAGCCCTGGAGATCACTATTCAGCTCTCTCCATGTCTACTGTTATCACTCAATTGAGTTGTTCACATGTAGATAAGGGTTAACAATTGCAGTTGGTGAAGGTGCTACCATCACTCTGGGCCACTTCACAAAGTTCTATCACTTTTCCTGGGGAAGAGTTATTTCTTTATGACCTATCAGAATTTCCTCTGTTTTTCTAATCAGTTTCTGCACAGATTCTGCCCAGGCAGTCTCTGGTCTGTCTTGGCTCAAGGGCTGGCTCCCTCACAGGTGCAGGGCTCTGCATTTTTCCCTGTTCAACTTCACAAAGTTCCTGTTTGTCCAGGTCAGGTCCCCCAAAAAGTTATGAAGTGAGGTTGTGCAGCCTCAACAATACCACAGTCTGGTCTAAGTTTCTTGTCATGGTTTATATACTATGCATAGATCCCTGGCAAAGCACCTAGCACTATGAATCTTAACCATCTGAAAAAGAGCATTAAGTTATTAGTATTTCTTCTATAATGTAAAGCTGTGCCACTGTGTTTTCAAAAGCAAGGACATCCTAGAAGCAAGTAGAGCAGCCTGGTAGCAGGAATTTACTAGTATAATCCTGAAAATCTAGAGATATCGTGTGAAGAGGGAAAGCAGCAGCTCTGGCCAGCTTTTAAGAATAGCAACACAAAAGCTTCACAAACCAGTATGAGCAAGACAGATCGTACAAGTGTCTTCTAGAAGCCAAGAAAAACCTTTCCCAGCAAGAGATCAGGAAACCTACTTCAGTCCAGATGGCTCATTGCAAACATGGGAAAAAGCAAGAGGATACTGCACAGTGATGTATGTCCCATTCAGACCCTTGTCCATGCACCACTTCATGCAGGCATCCTCCCCCACTCCATCCTTCCTCAGTCTGTCTTCTGCTATTCTGGCTATGTGCATAAGTCTCTATTTCACATGCTGTAATTGGGACTCTGAAATGTATGGTCTTACAAACTACGCTTTTGAACTTCCTTGTTTGAGCAAGGAAAAATGGGTTCTTTTAAGTAGGTCGCTGAATTTCTTTACAACGCTACTTCTTTGACAAACACTTGTTATTTTTCTTTTTCAATAGGAAAACATATGATTTCAGATTTGGCTGACATGTTTTTATTTTCCAATACAGAGTTTCCTGTTCTTTGGCTTGTGTAGTTGATTATTATTATAAATTGAGCTCCTAGATCTTTTGCTGTGCTGACATGTCTCTTCTATATCACTACCTTCTTCTATCTCAGTTTATTAGGACTCTTTTTTCACCTAGAAATTCCAGTATCTCACCACATCCTTCCCAACTTTATTTCCCAACTAGCTCTTTACCATCCTTTCCTTTGTAATTTTTCTCCTCCTGTGTTTTTATTATTATTATTATTATTATTATTTTTATTCAGTCCCTCACACACTCACCTTCTCTCTTTCTCCTATTGCCAGGTTCCCCTGGTCTCTTACTTCACATTGATATGCTCACAGTTTGAGTTAAACCCATTTGAACAACTTATAAGCAAGGACCAAATAATTCCTGTTTTTTTCAGAGAACACACACAATGGAATCTTCCCATAAATTAACAGCTATTTTGTCTTTTACAAACGTTATGGCCAGACACATACTTATATGTTGTAAAATAACCATAGTATATTAGACTGGGGAGAAAAATAGAGTAAAAAAAATAATAGGTCAGGTTTACAAACTCAGGTTTACAAAGTTCGAACTATTAAGCCAAGAGCTGCCAAACATTGGAAAAAGGTAGAAAAAAAAAAGTTTCTAGAAGCCAAAGTTTGAAAATGTGAGTTACAATCTACACATAAAGCTCATCAGCTGAGAAGATGGTCTGTTGCTAAAAGAGCTTTATCATTTTGGTCAATCTCTGGCTTTGGATAAAGGTGTTAACTGAAAATTGGGCAGCACTGAGCAACCTTTACTGATGCTCACTGAAAAATAAAAATAAAATAAAATAAAATAAAATAAAAATAAAAAAAAAAAAAGAAGAAGGAAAATCAGCTGGAAAATCAGATAGAAAGGCAGAAAAACAGATGTGGAAAAAAAAAAAAAAAAGCAAATGTAGCATTTTGGAAATGCTTCATTTAGGATTTTGGCTGTATTGTTTCTTTTTAACAATTTGTAGCCACATAAAAACAGAATTTTTGATCAAATAGAACTTTCTGTATCACTATGTGTGTTATGACATTTAGTTGGACAGAAATGTGTGTGTGTGTGAGACTGAGAGAGAGACTCTTGAACCATTTTCATCACTCTGGGGAACAGCAAACATTGCAATGCTAGTCATTTTTCAGCAGGAGGAGAATATGACAGTGTCATCTGAAATGGCTGTCTAGGACTCACATTTTGTAAAGTTATGAGACTTTTCACATCAAATTTTCTCCTTCAGAAATCACATATATCTCTTTGCATTTGTTCCATATCATTTAACTGAGAACAGCTTTTTTATTGTGTTCTCCAAGATGATGACTTCATGCCAAGAAAATTAACAATTCAACCTGTCAACAGATTTCATTGACTTTTGGTCATAGACCCTCACTACAAGGAAAGCTAAAATCATCCACGTCTTAGCTACGGGTAACTGGTAGATCTCTGTCTGTTAAATTCAAAGATCCATTTACTAAAATCAATTACCAATACTGTACACATTTCTGGCTTAGTTGGTAACTCAAACATTTTTTGTTATATAATAAAAATATAATTAAATACCAGAAAGTAAAAGATTCCTTGGATTTCTAAATTAAAATAATTTAGAGTCTTAGAAGAAACTACCCCTAATAAGCATTTAATTACTGTTACATTCCTGAGTGGCGAAACAACAATTCCCCAGGAGCCCTTGCTTTCAAGCCCACAATACATTTTGAATAATCTTGCTTTAAGATTTGTCTTTGCTTTGCTGCTTTGGATTCAGCGAATACACCAGGCAATTAAGAAAGAGAGCATTCACACTGCAACTGATAACCTGCTCAGACTTGACAAGGAACATGGGATTGTGACCAGTTTATGCTAGAGAGAATGACCCTACTATCCCCAACAATGTTTGGCAGCAAAATCTAGTGTCTTAATTGATGTCCCCATGTAAAGAGGGCAAGTACTTTTACATAACGTGGAGGTTTTGCTGAAGTTAAGGTTCAGCTACCGAATGCTGCCAACATGAGAGGAGAAATCTTCCAGTTGTGAGCAAACTTAGCTCTCAGCTTTAGAAGCCCCTGTAGAGCTAGACCCATTTTACTTGTTAATGTGAAACACTTATAAATGTGCTGACTAGAGCAGAACAGACTGCAAGATATGAAATGCAGTTGGTCAGATGTCCCTCTGTTTCAGACGCATATTTTCCTTTGCATCTAGATGTTAAATCTCACAGATGTGTTTTTCACACCAAGTGCCTCCCAGAGTATAAGGGAAGGTGAGAACAGCATCCATTTCTAAGTAACTGAGGCCAGTTTTTAAAAAAGAATGAGAACGTCTGTCTGGGTAGGCAATTGTTTTCCCTTGCTTTGGACACAACCTCAGTTTGTACATGGTCACTAAAATCTAGGAATTAACCAAATCCTCACAAGATTCCCTCTGCCTTGAAAATGCTCCTGTCACTGCAGCTGTCCTCTCTGAGGCACAGACAGCACGTGTGCCATCCCCACAGACTGGCTGAGGGGGCCTCTTTCAAGGGCTGCAGAGGACACTCTGTGACAGATCCTGGTAGCATTTGGGCCTAGATGCCTAGTAGCTAAACAGGAGCACCAACAGGCTTGAAGGAGGAAGAGGTACCGACACAGGGTGACCTGCACAGCAACACACCTCCATTTACATGAGTCTTTACCTTTCCAATACAGAACCAATAAAAGCCAAAAAGAGACTTCCTAGACAGAATTATTTCCAGTGCCAAAATAGTCTCTGCCTATCAGCCCGGATGAATATTTAAGTTCTTCAGAACAGAAGTTACTTTAATATGTAAAAGAAAATTACAGGAGTAAAGACACAAATTGTGCATGACTCAGATGCCCTGTTTGGAGCGGGACACATATCAGTCCATGGGAGTTACCATGAGATGTTTGAGCTTTGACTAATGCCAGTTTCTGACAGGCAGAAATCTTCCAAAATAGGAGATTACCTGCAGGGAACTACTCTGCTAAAGCGTCCTTTCTAGCTTTTGCATGTTTAAAAAAATATTATCTCACTTAGCACTTTGTTTGACATTAGAATAACTTCAGACTGTCTTACTATTCAAATAAATGTCTAATCCTTTGTTGGATCCCACTAAGCTTCTTATTACTACAAAGATAAATTGCAGCAGTAAATCCGTTGAGTTCATTTTCTTGTCTTGGAAATGTTTTCTCTTATCAAGCATCAATTTGAGAGATTTTAATTCTAGTGATGTACTTTTATTCAGGTATCACAGGCAAGGACTCATATTACGTTAGCATGGTTAGGAGCTACCAAGTACCACCTGAGCACAGCTGTTCATGTGCACACTCAGCTCCCATCACATGAAACAATTTAAAGTAATCCTCTTTAATCACCAGCAAATCTAAGTTTATCTTAACATACACTTAGCTTTACTTTATACTAGCCTATATGCATGCACAAGTGCACTAAGACCAAGCTGGTGCACAGTAACTGTTTGAACAGCTGCAACTGCATCATCTAGTTCCAACCTCCTGCTCTAAGCAGGGACACCTCCCTCTAGACTAGATTGCACAAAGCCCCATGCAGCCTGGCCTTGAAAGCTTCCAGGGAGGGGGCATCCACAGCCTCTCTGGGCAGCCTGTTTCAGTGTCTCACCACCCTCACAGGAAAGAATTTCTTCCCAACATCTGGTCTAAATCTATTCTCTTCAAGTTTAAAACCATTTACCCTCATCCTGTCACTACCTGTCCTTATAAACAGTCTCTCCCCAGATTTCCTGTAGGCTCCCTTTAGGTACTGGAAAGCTGCTATGAGGTCTCCTTGGAACCTTCTCTTCTCCAGGCTGAAGAGCCCCAGAAGCAGGAATATGTTGCAGACAATGCATCCTCTCTAAGCAATGTTCCTGATAAAACATGCTCAGATAGCAAAATAATTCAGGAATCTTTGGCCTCCTACAAATCTCTAGAAGGCTCCTGAGCCAAGGTAAGTGTTTGGCAGACACAAAGAAAGCTTAAAGATACAAATAAAGACTCCATGTAGGAAGAAAGTAGGTAAAACCCAGCCACATGTCTCTTGAGCTCAAAGCAACCTTAGAAAGGCTTCACAGGTAGTTAGTATCATTTTAGGAGTACATTTAATTTCTATGGCTTCACCAAATTTCTATATATAAAACAAGGTTCTTAATGGGCTCAGCCATGGGAACAATCTTGATTTGAGCTCTAGATCATGCCTCATGCTTAATTTTACTTCACTAGTGATTCCTTAGTCTCAGCATTTCCAGAAAAAGCATATTTTACCATTCAGCAGAATACAACAGATGTTTTAGATGTCTTTTTCCTGACACTTTGAGGTACACACTAATAGCATCTGATAAAAGATGTCATTGATTTTTCATTCGACTTAATAATTCACTCACACCACACCTTCCTTCTTCCATCCCTCTGCTAGTCACTTGGAAACAAATCTATGTGGTCCACTAGTCTCATTTCTTGTGTATTGTGAGATGCCCATAAATATTTCAGCTGTTAGAATGGGTCAAGGGAAGAAATAAAGAATGTGAAATACGTGCTCATAAAGTCTGCTGATCAGTAGCTCCTCCTAAGCATCCAGCAATCCTCCTCCCTCTCCCTTGTCTGGACCAGAAAATTCAGTAGAACAGGCATCGCTCAAGCATAACCAGTAGAGTAGATTTGCCCTCATAGGTATCTGGCATTAAGTCTCATTGTCTCTATGGAATCTTGAGCCTATGCTACTCCCGGCCACCTCAATGGGATGTAGTGTGATGATCTTCTTGCTGTCCTCTGCAGAGAAACAACTCCTTCAAGCTGGAGAGAGGTTTTGGCACTGATAACAAGTGCTGAAACTGTAAACTGTGGTGTAATATAAACAACTACGCAAGATGTGAACTTTCCTAACAGTAGAAGCTTTTCAAAACTAGATTTGGTCCTAAAAGCAACAGGGACCCAAAGAATCAGTAACAATCCTCTAAGAACAAAGATATTTTTCCTTATCCTCACAGAATGAAAGTCATAAAGCACTTCCAGTAGCAAAAAATAACATGAAATTTTTGTTTCAGAAAACTAACCACCATGAAAGTCACTAAAAAAGTTCTGAGTTGAAACTGGTATTTGCATATTGAGACTGGAAAACTCATTATTCTAGTAACCACCTTAACAAATACAAACAGAAAAGTTTCCTGTGCCTAAATATACATATACACATACACGCATTTATATAAAAGATTCAGCAGCAACTTACTCATCCAGAACACATAGTCTACTCCTTATTAGTTGGGAGCGTGAACCCAGCAATGACAAATCATGAACCATGAACAAATGAGAGTACCCAAAACATCCTGTTTCAAAGAACAGTATGTCTCTCTTGTAAGAGTAGGTTAAGACTGAGAAGACCGTTTTCTATCTACTGGATCTGTTGAATGCTCATGTGGTGTGCCTGAGTTGGTGCTTCAGGATGGCCTCTGGGTGGTTGCAAGTTGTCAAGAATCACAAAAGAGTACAGTTTTCTGTAATGGGATGGTCATTTGGCAATGTGGAGACAAACTGTTAACTCTCTTGCTACAGTCATTAATAAAATTACAGGAAGGTGAAATTTGGATTTATAGGATGTAGCGCATGTTTGCATGCTGGGAATCACTGAAGAACAAAGTAAAAAATTAAAACCCACCAAATCAGTGACCAAAACTTCACATGTACAGTAGCCATGAATGAAAACATTCACAAGCCTGCCTTGAATAACATAAGACAACCACTCTCCATAGACATAAATATTTTGAATCACTACAGAAATAACTCTGCTAGGCATATGTATGTATAACCATGAATGGGTGAGAATTCACAATTCTGTTTAAGCTACACTGAAAACTGCCTCATGTTACAAAGACCTTCATCATAACTTGCCTTCACTGACAGCAATTAGTTGCTTTCTTCTAGCTTTGTTAGTGGATCACATCTTCAGTTATAAGTTAGTTCCAGCAACAAGCTCAAGTTTTTACACATTTTTGTACCCTTGTGTCTACAAATGACATGGCACAGACACTGGTTACACAACATCTTTCTGGGCCTCCAGTTCATCCCTTTTATTCCCAAAGCATTTCAGGTTTGCAAACCTGATGGTTCTTTGAGCTGGTGTGTATTACAGAAAAAATTCATTCCACAGGTCTTTCATTTTGCCTGATTTATCCTTGATTTTATGAGCCTCCTGTACATCATAAACATTACAATGTTTTCAAGTGCCTACATTCTCAGTGTGCCTGTAAAGGAGTTTTATTTATGTCTTCACTGTGGAATGGGGGAAAAAGTTTGAAATTGCATCTTTGCATTTGCATGTCACATTTAATAAAAACAATCAAGCGTGAGCATAGTTGTAACCCCTTTCTGATGTCATGACACTGCGCCATTTAAAATGTTGATGAATTCATTATGATGTAATCAGAGTGACTTGGAAATTAACCTGCAACGTGTTGAAATTTGTGCTAGAGCACAAACAACAAAGTAATCTGAGGTGACAAAAATGTCAGATGAGTGAATCTTGGTTGACAACCTTACCAACTTCTAATACCTTATTATATGTGCTTCAGGGAATAATGCAAATAACAACTGCAAAAGAAGGTGAGGATTTTTGTAACTTTTTGAAGACTTATTAATGTCATTGCCAGTTATTACGCTTAGGATTTCTTAAAGGTTAAGCTTAAGTAGCAATTTACATGAACTTAAAGCCCATCAGCAAGAAGAGGTACAAACTTACTGAAACAGGAAAAAGTTGACAAAGTGAAGAACCTGAAGAGTGGCTGAATGCTTCAATAAACAGAATTCAGAATTTAGAAATGGAAATGTTTTCTGACCCAAAGTGTAAGCAGTTGGTAGAAATAACTGAAGAAATCCTTCAAACCAAGAGCCTCGAGGAATTCAAAATTCATGTCACTGCTAAGAACCTTCAGAATTATTGTTCAGAGTAAGAAAAACTGTGAGAGAGACACTTTCATATTTAAACCTAATTTCTAGTTACAAATAAACAATTTGGAAGATTCTTATATGTTTCTCACCTGTTAAGTAGATTTTGTGGAACTTGACTCTGATTTGGTTCTTCAATTTTAACGTTTCAAGACACTTTGTAAGCACTACTATGAGAGCAAGATGGATACAGGGATCATTAAAACACAGGAATGTTTGTTGATGGTACAACTAATAGCAATGCAAGCATTAGAGCTCTCTAACTCACTGCTTACAAAATGAACTCATACAAATTATGCCAAGGAATGGGTGATTGAAGTGATTGGAGTTATTATGCATTTAACACACTGAAAACAGCTTACATTGCAGAAAAACAAAACAAAACAGCATCTGTCTCAAGCGCTCCCAGGGTGGGCAGTTTGGACTAATAACAGCCCAGCAATTCCAGGTGGAAAAAAAAACAAAAACACACGAACACTGAAGTAAATAAGGAAGATGGAAAACAAACACAAAACCATATACTGCAAAAATATTAAGTTTCCAAACAGTAATGTTTTGAAGTTCACAGTATTGACTGTTCAAAGAATAGGGCATGGAAGAGGTAAAGGTCACCATACTCCTTCCCTGAAGCAGTGATGTTAAATGCTGGGAGTGGATGTGGCCCCACAGGTCACACCTTCTGCTCTGTAGCACATTCCTTTGCTAACTACATCTGTTTTCTGTTGGTTTCCAAACTCTGAATTTTCTGTTTGAGTTGATGAAGCTTAGCATATTCAGCTCTGACCTAAAAAGCAATTGTTAATACTGCAGGATCTCTTTCACTAATTGTCTCTCTTCCATTTGGGACAACAGTTCCACCTCATTACTGTTATGCCCAGGTAGCATAACAGGATTCAGATCCCAGTTGTCACTACACTTCAAAGCTTCAAAAATGTCAGGGGAGTCTTTGTGTGGTCTGATCCTACAGATCAGCTTGATGTCTTTATCTGTTACCAAGAAAGGCCATGCAGGATAGTAACACTGAGATCCCAGCTTATCTTTCACCTAACAGTAACTCCACAAAGGACTGTGGAAGGACAGGGAATAGACTGTCAAGCATCAGAGGAGTAACTGGGTAAACTGAGCTGAGGAATTATTTTCAGTGTATCTGGGTCACATGTAAGTAAACAAGGAGACTGAATTCTATCTGAAGGTATTGAGTAGGACTCTTTCAGAGAAAATACAGATGTGAGATCACAGGAACATTTCTTTGGATTCTAGGTACTCATAAGAACGTGGAGATATTTTGATGAAGTTGCTGTGCCATACTTTGACTGTATCATACAGATGCAAGTTGATTCCACATATAATGGCATAGAAAATCATTACGTGATAGAGCAGATAGTAGCCTTGTAACAAAGTTGCCCTAACAAGTTTTCCACAAATCCCTGATTTCCCATGACAGAAGCAGCTGCTTTGCCCTGATGTATTGATATTTCACCCTTTCCCACTGAGTGTTTCAATAGAAGATTTTGTATATGTATTTACACAAGCTGTGTGATTCCAGAGATTAAAAGCATTCTCTAGTCTTTCAGAAATCTGATTGAGTTAAAATATTTGCCTGACTCCATAGGTCCGGCAGAGTTCATCCTGTCAAACTGTTAAAGAACTTCAGTGCTCTAATATACTTATTAAGAAAGCATAAAAGAAAGAAAATCATGACCTCCAGTAGAATTGAAAACCAAGACACCTTGGCTTGCAACTGTGATTTGAAAGACATTTCAATCCCCATGCATTTGAGATATTCAAATATTTAAAATATCTTCCAATTACTTCAGTTGTTTTGACTACATTATGGATTCCCAGCTGCTGGGCTCCATCTGGGCACTTTACCTCAGATTGAGAGTCACAGAGCTCTCAATTTCAGGTTTGATAAGTAGCTGTCATTGTGGCTGTACTGTAGGTAAGATAAGTCTCTTTATAGCCCCACAGATACAGAAAACAAAAAGCAAACCCACTCTGGTTGGCAGATACATTATTAAATTCCCTTGATGTCTGTGCTGAAAAGCTACAGAGGGATGAACCAAGTCCACAAAACCCAGTGGTTATCAAGCTATTTTTGCACACTGAGATTGGGTTCTCTCACTGAACAACAGCAGCATTTTTGTTTTCCTTCTTGTCACTTGCTCTACACACAGAGCACAAACCTAAGAGCAAAACAATGTGGGTCAGTGAG
The DNA here is from genome assembly GCF_039878825.1 of Excalfactoria chinensis. NCBI lineage: Eukaryota > Metazoa > Chordata > Aves > Galliformes > Phasianidae > Excalfactoria > Excalfactoria chinensis. The sequence continues at coordinate 42,406,928 of NC_092828.1, forward strand.
AAACTGGAAAACACAACAACACCCAAACATGGAAGAAGAGTATACAAGTAAATCTTCTACCTCCTCTCCACTTGACTTGTCTGTTATGCAGACAATAATGTACTGGTATGGTCCTAGATGCCTCCATAGAACATTATCTTTGCCCTTTGGAAAATGGAAAAGGAGGTTGTTTACTTTCAGCAATGAACAGTAAGAAACTCTGCCAGGGGGAACATATCTGACCACTGTAGGATTTCTTGAATTGTCCTTACCAGCAGCTGGTTTGGGACTCCAACAGAGTTCTACCCTTGTCCCGGATCTGAGCTGTGACATTACTTCCAGTCAGCACATCTGCCCTCCCACAAGAGTGAAGATGCACATACATTCTTTGGACAGTCCAAACTTTGCTGCTTCAGATCCAGCTTCATCTTTTCTTCAATTTTCATTCCCCCAAGCAAATAAGAATAAAGGCAATCTGCTATACCCAAAACAAGCAGCACCACGGACTGATCTTTCAGGCTGGACATTAAAAGAAAATTTCTTCTTCAAAAGTGTGATGACTTAGAACAGGCTGTCCAGGTATGTGGTGGAGTCACCACACCTGGAGGTGCTCAAGAACCAAGGAGATGTGACACACTGAGGGATGTGGTTACTAGGTATGGTGGGGATGGGCTAATGGTTGAACTTGGTGATCTTAGCACTATTTTCCAATCTTAATGGTTCTATGATATTCTTGCACTGCACCTCTCAGGATGACAACAGAAAGAAGCAGCATTTTCATTCAACAGAACCCAGAGGTAAGAGCTCTGCATGTCTGCTCTTGCTGCCATCAGTGCATAATGAGAACTCTGTCACTCACTAGTCCCACAGCCATAGCTACAAATGTTATTATTGGCCATAAAATTATCCAGCATCTTCTTCAATCTGGTGGCAATGTTTGACTTCCTGACCTTTTGTGGTAATTAATTCCATAGGCTGACTTCACACCACACAGAGAAGTACCTCCTCTAGTTGGTTTTAAATGCATTGGCCATTAACTTCATTCAGTGACCCATTTGTTCTCTTATAATATGAGAGAGCAACTTCAACAACATACTTCTTGATTTAAATACATTTGTTAAATCTCCTCTGCCTCTCTGCTGTCTGATACTCAAAGGATCATTGAGTCCAACTCCTAACTCACACAGGAACACCCAAAAATCAGACCAGTGGAGATTAGGACAGCAACTGAAGCATGGAAACTTTTGAACAATACAAAGACAGGAGGTAGTTCTCACGACAGCTGCTGTCCCAAACCTGCCCCAGATATTGAAAAGAAGAAAAACAATGAAATCTACTCTCTGGTCTTATCATTACTAACAAAACTGGGCTATTACAGCAGCACAGATAGAATTAATTGCAGGTGGATGATGAATAAAATAACAAATACATGAACACACACACACAATTATATATACAAAAATTCTTCTTAGGAGAAGCTTGACTTCACATCTTGCTGCCACACTTCAAACAAGGCCAGGAGAAAAATAATTATTTAAGCACTAATGATTTAAATACAGATAATCTTTTAAGGATTAAAGTTGCCTGCAAAGAACTGCTGGCCTTCAGCCATGCTTATGGCTGTAAACTCTGTCTTTTCTTAGAAATGCACCATACAGGAATTGCTATTGACATTTTAGGCATGGAAGGTGGACCAGAGAGTGGAGAAACTGGGCTTGCTTGGACTGGGATAGAAAAGATGTTTTCATTTTTGGAGGACAGAGAGCACTTCTAATACACAAAAGTACTGCATTCAGACCCTTTGCACCATCAGTAGGTTGTTTGGCTTCAAGTTAAAGCAGCTTTGCAAAGCCCCGCAGATCAGCTCAGCATGCGAGGCTGACACATCTGATGCTCCAAACAGCTTGGCTGCTGTTGGTTTGGTGTGCTGCTATTCTGAAAGTGTACACAATACAGCATGATTTATAGAGTGGAAAGGAAAGGGTTTTGCAGCTATATCCATCATCTGTCTATGTGGTGACTCACTGAGAGTATATCAGGGCCTAAATCAGAAGGGGGACCAGGCTGTGGCTGGCAGCAAAAAAGGTAAACCCGCCCTGAGCTAAGTGAATTTCCTGCCCTTTAAATGACCGAATTCTGCTGGAAGAAGGCAGAGACCCAGTCCAGAAGAAGACCTCATTCCTCTCCATCACATCACAGAAGGACATACACAACAGCAAAGGAAGTGTCAAAGGGAATAAAGATAAGAGGGAGCAAAACTGTCATCTATTATACCAGCACCTAAAGTTTTTCTACCATTTTCAAGCCTCTCCTGGAAGAAATTTATGATTTAACAAAAATGTAAGCTTTTGAAAATCTTGAGAAATTGAAAGTGTACCAGTATATACAGGCAGAGCTGGTTTACTGGGGGACTCACATCTTGTTTTTGAAGTTTGTCTTCTAGGTTTGGTCTTTAATTTTTAAGGTCCAATTCACATCCAAAAGCTTCATATTATGATCATATAAGGATTGAGAAAAAAATAAATAACTGAAAAAAAAAAAAAAATTGACAGGTTCTGGGAAAATCAAGGAAGGATAGACTAGATTCAAAGGTACCTTTTGACATTTCTTGCAGGAGTGAGGTAAATATTTCACTGCTGACTACAGTTGGAGACTGCAAAGTCACATGAATACTCACAAAGTTTCTGCACTTCAGCTGCATTAACCAATGCAGCTGTCAACCTCAGTTTCACTGGGACACATCACTTGCCAAAATGTTCATGATGCACTTTGATAATTGGCCTGTGAACATATGGGTCTTAGAATATGCCTACCAGCTCACTCCTAATTAGAAATGACAAGCAACCAGTTTGGGAGCAGGAGTTGTACCAATGACAGATAAAACAGCCTGACCTTTGGGCTGACCATTTAACATATTTTTTCTGGGCCAACCTCATTTGCCCTCTTCCAGATCACAGTGAAATGAGCACTGTGATTCACTACACGAAGGTGCAGCGGGCCTGACTATCACATGCTGTTTGCTCAGAAACGTGACAAGTGCAGGGCAATAGGGATTCTCAAAGTATGTGGGCCTGAAGAACTTGGAAGATGCACCCATTCATATAGCAAACAAATAATCCCTTGGGGTCTTCTAAGCATTGGCTCTGCTCACCCTGCACTAACACGCAGCCCAGCAGAAAAGGGCCAGATTTCACAGCTGTAGATTGCTGAAGAAAAACATCACCAGAATGTGATACCTTTCCTGTTAAATCCTCCAGCCATGCCTGCGCAACCAAGTCATGCAACATCTGTGCCCCCAGGAGTTCACATCATACACTGCTTCAGGTTTGAAGGGAGAATACTGCACAGAACGATTCAAGGTGTTGTTTTTTTTTCATTTACCTTTTATTATCCAGACTGTTCAGTCAGTAATAAGTGAACTTTGAAAAATAATTTGACATGTAAGAATACCTTAATTTATTGAAAGAGAGAAAATTAAGGAATACTATTGAAGCTAGATTTAGCTTTCATAACTCCACCCTTCCATGGATAACTCTATGGCATCTTCAGTTTCTCTATACATAATTACAGTGAGGGTGGTGAGGCACTGGAATAGGTAGCCCAGAGATGTGGCTGATGCCTCATCTCTGGAGTCTTTCAAAGCAAGGCTGGATCAAGCCCTGAGCAACCTGATGTAGCAATGCATGTTCCAGTTCACAAAAGGGATCTAGATGATCTTATTAAAGGTCCTTTCCAACTCCAAGGATTCTATGATTTTATGATCTACTGACAGAAACCCTGCAAAACCATAACACATGAATTGAGAGTGGGAATCTCTGATTTTCATTCTGTACTCATTTATATTTCCTCTGGGAGCTGAAATTTCTTCTTTGATTTCATTTGAAAGCCATACCACTCTCAAAACGTTCTTCAGACTTCAATGCTTATTGAAAATGTTTAAAGTGGTCTTTAAAGAGAACACACTGCTTTGCTTATAACATAACAAGAAAGGTCATTCTTGTCTTTATTGAGTTTGCTGTGGAGATGCATAACAGTGGCCAGATTAATATACCGATTAGCATTAATATAAATGCGGAGTAGTAAAACAACTAAAACTATTTGCTATGTTTTTATGTAGAGAAAACACACTGTTCATACATAAATATTTAAGGCAGTTATTCTAGGAAGTCTTACACTAAGGAGAAAATATCTAAGACAAACACAGATTGAATGTTAGTCTTAAAGAGATTAAGAGAAAAAACCACCACCTTCTTTAACGAAAGCATGAATTAAGGAAACTTGTTATCTTTTGCTGTTATGCAGCTTCTCCATACTATCCAAAGTTGGACAGTTTTGAAAATTTTATGGAAAAAAACTTAATACTAGGAGGAGTAAGTACAATGCTAGCAAGCCAGGCTAGAACTGAGCTCCATAAACTGTCACATTCAAGCACAGAGAAGATGGACCAAGATATTTTTGGTCAGAATAGAAAGAAAATTGCTTTGGGGGGCAAACCCTAAAAAGATTTAAAAATTTGAGTAGTGGAGAGAGAAAGCACTTAAAACTGTAGGTTTTTCTCTTTGAAAGAAAAAAGAAGGTGGCAACTTCATACAGTGTATTATTAAGAGCCTATTTTTATTTCTTTTTTTATTTGACTTAAACTTTACTACATTCTCTTGCTTTGTACAAGGAGGCCTCTTCCAAAATGTAGTCAATTGCTGGTGCTTTCTTCCTTTCAGAAAAAAGGACATCTCAGTCTAATCATTACATCGTCCAGGAGACAGCTGCCCTCATGCGAGACATTGCAGATGACTGCTTGACATTAGATCTAAGGACTTACAAACCAGTACTTAGAGCACCTTTGCAATTTGTGGTTATTTTATGTTCCATATAAAGCATAAAAAACTGAACACTCAGAAAAACCATGTACAAAAAAAAAAAAAAAAAAATACAGGAGAAACTAGAGAAGTTGCATGTCAAATTCCTTTAAAAAAATAGTAATTTCCAGCTTCGTGTGGTGGATGTTATGGCAGTAACAAACTTGTTGCCTTAAACAGCTCAGCTGGGGCTTCCACCTACACTGCTGCCCGGGGTTCCTTAAGGCCCATTTCAGCTCAAAGCTGGGCATATTTCTAAAATGAGTTGTCGGTGTTCTCATTCCAGGTCTGATTCTAAGCTGTTATTTGAGGGTTTCTTGGCTTGATCTCAGACCTAAAGTCTTTGATCACTGCTGAGAGAACTGATTGCTTGCACAGTCCTGCGGTACTGAACTAGCTCAGGAGCTGTGGGACTGTAGGACTGTGCCATGTTCACCCATAATGTGGCCATCCTCAGTGACTAGCTTGTCATATAGAGTAGTCAACCTGGCCTTTCTGCTTTCTGACAGTAGTTTTGATATTTTGTTTGTCACATTCATTGTCAGCTGCAATGCCTTCATTATTCCGTTTCACTAAAGCAGAAGTAAAATCAGACTAGCTAATATACATGTAGTCATCAAGTGATGTCTTGTTAAAATGTTCCCTACAATGCATTAAAGCTTCACACAAATTTATAGCGAAGTGTTATTACAATAATAAATGGTTACTATTTAATTAACCAGTTTTGATAGATTTCCTTAAAACTACCATGGAGCTGTTAGTAAGCTTTTATGTCAGAAAACTAATATTTAAAGAATATGAAGAAAATTACTTAAAGAACACTGTACTTTGCATCTATAAATCTGGGTGGTTTATAACTTTTCAATGATCTACACCTTATTTGCGTTTAGGAATAACACCCTCGCTTCACAGTTAACGTGTCCAGAGGAAGGCATGTGCTGCACAAGCATACAAGCATGCATCTCCCTCAGGACCCTCCACATTTTAGTATTCAGCTCACATCTGCTGCCAACAGCCACTCAACAAGTCGTGTTAGCATGTAACATGCCGTTTGTCCACACTACAAGTCTTCAATTGATCGTTACATGTTTAATTGGGCTTTCTGTTGCACTCTCACCTCTATACACATCAATGAATTACATTAAAAACAGAAATAATCTAAATTCATTACTTTACAGTGATGTTAGCCCTTATTGAGAGTTTATTCATAAAGTGATCCTGAACCGTTTGGAAAGGAAGTCAGTAAGACTGCTCCAAAAATATTTTAACCCAGGAAAGAATCCACAAAAACTGCTATCTCTGTTTTCCATGGTTGCTCCTCTCAGGTTCAGGTCAGACTTTCAGCATCTCTGAGCAAGCAGAGGTTGAAGTTACAGCAGAAGGAAAACATCTACAGAAAACAGGAGCTCTGCTCTCCTGGTACTGCCTCCAGCTGGGGTTACAGCCCAGTCCAACACAAAGAAACACTACTCCCTGCCACCAATAGCCTTCCCTGCCCATCTGAGCTTGTGATGGGGTTACTGTTGAAGGGGAACAAAAAGATAACACTTCCAAAAGGCTTCCAAACCATCTGACTTGGTGGGCTTATTTTTGTTGTTGTTGGGTTTTGTTTGTTTTTGTTTTTTTAAATTATGAAGGTAGGACTTGGGTATCAAAACCTAAAAAGACTCAACATTTTTCAACTGCTGCTCAGCTACTTATTTCTTACATATACTCAGGCAAGACCAGAGCAGTTTCCTGTTGATAGTTTAGGTACCACACATTTGATTTCTCACTAACCATTGTGACACTGAAAGAAGGTACTATCACGTGCACACAGGCTGCTAAAAAACCCCAGCTAGCACTATCTTAGCTCTCTGCACCAGATTAAAAGAGGAAATGAGAAAGGAAAAGAAACAAGAGACAGAAAGGACTAGGGCTGCCAGCCATTTTCTTGACTAGAAAGGACAGCCAGAATGAGCCTCTGTGGAAGAAGGTCTCAAGGGTTTGTCAAAGTCTGAGACACTCACCTACTTTTCAGCCTGCCAAGGTTTTGCTGTCTCCTGCTGTTTTTATTATTTTATACTCCAGAGGGCTCACTTGCAGCCCATTAGCCCTTGTAATCCTTTAGGCTGCAGGATTCTCTAAATATCCTACTTTCTGTAACACAACGTCAGATAAAATCTAGGGACCACATGAGTCTGGACAGCCCCACAAAGCAGCACAGACATCAGCAAAGGAGAACTCGCCAACCTCAAGCTGCAACAGGATCTATAATAACCACAGCAAGGAATCTGTTTCTGTCCTCACAACCAAGCACCTTTGTAGACCTGGCCCATCCGCCTCAATGACTTTGAATAGTATCATCCTCTGCAATTAGCCCCACTGGGTATGTGAAACTACTGAAGAGTAACTTCAGTCTCAAAATACCTTCCTATTCTGTTAAGTATACGCTAGAAATCTGAAAAAGTACTTCAAGTAACTGGAGCATTTGCTGATCAAGTCTCCCATTACCAACTTGTATACAAGTTAACACTTGTGGGACCTAGACCTTAGATTGCCTTTGATGTGGTCTGAGGTATAGTGGAAAAATACACTTGTCCTAGATCTACACCAATAAATAGGTAGTACATGGAGATGAAAAAAATAAAAGGAACAGCAATGGAAAAAGATGGCAATTTGACTGTCATACATGTTGTCCCATGCACAGCTATCAGCAAGAGGTCAAATGCTGTTGCTGAATGGCAAATTTTGGCAGTTTAGACATGTGCTTAACTGGGATGCTGAGACCAGCAATGGGAGCAAGCAGAGACATGTCAGAGAAAATGACTTTGCTCCCACATCAAGAAATGCTGGGAGAAGTGTCAGAACTCTGATTGTCAGCCTGCCAGGGGTAACTATCTCCTCCAGCTTCAGGGAGAATGTTTCACACTATTGTTTTCAAAGCATGCATTGCCCACAATAGCTGCATAGGGAAGGATCTTTGTGAACTCTGCCTACAGGGAAGACAGGACAAACTTTTAATAAGCACTTTGGGCAGAAGGTCACTTTGAAACCAATATGCTTAAAAAGGTGACACCAGCTTAAGTTAATAAATGCTGTCAGTTAAACAGGAGCCGGCGTGCACACAGGCAAGAAGTGGATATTGTTATCTAAACTGATGATTGGCAGTCCATTGTCTGTACGGTATGTAACATGGACATCCAACCTCTTGGCTTGCTCAAGCCACGCTGAGTGAAAAGAAATTGTCTTGGGTCATATAGAAATTACATAATACATATAGTATACACAATATCTCCTTGTCCTGCCCCCATTGTAGCCCTCCAAGGTACGAGCCTTCAGATACTTGTCCCTTCAAACATCTGTTTTTGTCTGTTTAAAAGTCCCAGAATTCATGCAAATACAGTCACTTCAGAAATGTCTTATCAGTTGTAAATGTAATTTGAAACAAAGTCAAGCAAAGAATGAGGTGGGTAAGGCATCACTAAGACAGTTTCACATGCACAAAAAAAATTATCCATCTGTTTCTTCTCCATGGCTTTCAGCACACAGTTGCACCTCATAAAGCAGCTCTTCCAAATTGTGCTCATTATCTCACTACACAGAGACCCAAACTGTGTTGTCAGAATGGTATTTACGATACATGCTTATGTGGATCCAGATTAGCATTGTGCACAGTGAAAAGGATGGCACCATCTTGTCTCCTCTTCTGTCTGGGTACTTAGTTTAACATCACAACCTGGTTTGATACAAAACTCGGTGACATTATGGCTGAGCGAGATTTATGACTGGACGCAGCATCTAAACTTGAAATAAATCCTTCTCTGGGTGCAACATCTCCACAGATATTAAAAATGGCAGATGACCAGGCCTTTTCTTTCAGTAATCTCAGCAGTTAACTTGGTCGGCCACAACATGCTGAGTACGCTAGCACTGTCCACATTTACTTCCTGGAAATAGATGTTTGTCTTAGAATCATGGAATCATTTAGCTTGGAAAAAGCCTTTAAGTTCATCAAGTCTAAAAATCAACCTGACCTACCAAGTCCTATCACAAAGCCACATCTGTTAGTTCACATCTTTTAATTACCTCCACTGACAGGGACTCCATCACTTCTCCCTAAGCAACCCATTCCACTTCAGTGTACTAAAAAAACAACAGCTTAAACACTAAGAGCAAAATTAGACTATGAAATCAAGGCTAAAATATTTCCACTACATAAACTCCTAACAGATATAAATAATGAGGTTGTTAATCAGTTCTACTTTTCCACTGCCATCAAAAATTTAAAGATCAAGGGCTACAGCATACATAATAGGTAAGACCCTGGGAAAGTAAGGAATAGTATACTTGCGTATGCAGATTATAGCTGCTTGAGTTAGCTTGTGTGTTAATCATCTTGTTTGTGTGCTAGAAGTAAACTTAGAGCACCATCTCTAGCCTCACAGTACTTAGTATTCAATGACCTTCAACATGGAGCAATCCCTCTGCATTACTGCAGAGATGAGCTAAAATACTAGTTAGTCTCATGTGCCCAGGGCTCTTGTTCATCCTTGTATGCTGAATGCCACTCCACTAATCAAACCACAACTTGGTTTGGACATTGTTTAACTGTCCCCACGCATCATTTTCTGCTGTCCATTTCCATCCAGTAAATCCCATCTCCATTTCTCTGAACTTGCTGAGTTAACAGTGTGACATATGAGTATGAAGCCATCTGACAAGAGCTGAAGAAGAGACATTAAGCTCAATATAACATCCTCTATCCAGAGGAGAAGAAGCAGACAACGTTTACAAGCAACTTGAGAGTTCCTCTGTGAAGGCAGTATCCGATTAACAGAGCATCTGATTAACAGTGATTCACAACTGGGGTATAGAGGGTGAGGTTAGGTAACTAGCTGTAGTATACTTTTATATTCTGTTTTTAGGCTGCACCTAAAGTGTGTGCAAAGGACAGGAAGCTAGATGGGGACACATCATCTCCCTGGGCTGTAAAACATTAAGCAGGAGCCCTAAAACAAGGCATAAATACAAAAATATTTATTGTTTACAGGGACAATCTCCAATGATTGCTTTTTTTCCCTGTGGCTCTTTCCCCTAAATACTGACCAACAGATTACACCACTGCTGTTGTGCTTTAAGAAAAGAAAAACAAAAACAGGGAACAGATGAGCTGTTGCAAAAAGTGCCCAAACACACAGCAATATCTCTCCCTTCCTTTCTGTGAATCTAGCCGAATATGTCAATTTGCTTTTCTTAATTGCTTTTTGTTTATTTCCCAAAACGTTTCTCCTTGTGAGAGCTGCTGACACGCTGCTTTCGTTTTTTGGAGGCTGCCTATTTTCTCAGCTTTAACCCCTTCTCACCACATTCCTTTGGCATCCTGCAGCAGCAGATGGCAATGTGAGCTTCCACAGCTCTAACAGATAGGATGGCCCGCTCACTGCTGCTCCCACCTCTCTGTGACACATCAAAGTGTGTCCACCATCCCTACTCCCAACCCCCAGTAACATGGTTAGCATAACCAATGCTATATTAGAAGGCAAGGAGCCATAACGTGTAAGCAGGCTGATGCTTCTCTTTCCATCACCAAGGTGCAGGGACAACCATTAGCAGGCATGATTCCAACTGGCTTTGTGATTAAGCCCATCAGCATTATCAGAGCTCAGGTGCTAGGTTGCCAGGATACAGTGGCACCTGTTATGGTGCAAGGAAGTGTAACAGCACATAAAGTGTTGTCTATAAAAATCAAGCAGCAGCAGGTTCTGGGACTTAAATTAGAGCTGCTGCTGGATGATAACTTTCATGATCTCCCTATGATCACAGACACCTCCACTGCAATTTCTTCCTCTGAGAACTGAATGAGCTACGCTATTTTCTGTACAGTCAGTTTAGCTAATCATTCTGTCACACACTGATTATTTAAAATGTATTAAGAATTTGACCCAATCTGCTAGAATCCTCATAGGATGGCTTGAGTTGGAAGGAAATCCAAGGATTATCAAGTTCCAAGCCCAACCTCCAGATCTAGTTCTAGACCAATTTGCCCAGTGTCCCATCCAGTCTGGCCTTGAACACCTCCAGGGATGGGGCATCCACAGCACCTCTGGGCAGCCTGTTCCAGCACCTCACCACTCAATTTGTGAAGAACTTTCCCTCTTTGAACTTAAAACCATTTCCCCCTTGTCCTGTCATTACATACCTGAGTAAAAAGTTAATTTCCCTCCTTTTTATAATCCCCTTTTAAATACTGAAAGGCTAAGTAACTAAGAATTCCAGAAAATAAGAAAGCTATAGTAAAGAATAGAAAACCTATGTAACAATAAGTTATGCTAACTGCTAGAAACTGTAGAAAACAAATTACACTGATTGTTATTACATACAGATTACTTCAGAGCTCTAATTATAGCACAGTCCTATGGCCAGTCTGAATTATGCCACAGGGCCCTAGAAGAACCTGCCTGTCTCCATAGAACTTGAGTGACACATAGCCAACATGTAATGAATTGGTGGCTTTTGCAGAGTTGGTCTTGACAATCCTTAGCATCCCTGTCTCCCTGTAACAACTTCTTACAACTCACAACTTCTGTGGCAGGGCTGTCACTGCATCAGAGATGGACAAAACTATCTTAGGTTAGTTGAAATGCTTTTCTCCATTTGCCAGGGGAGGAAGGAGGGACTGTAAAAATTCACAGTACAAATCCTCAACGACGAGGAGGAAGACAGACAGCAAGAATAGGAAACTTCAAACATACAAATGACTTACTAGGTCGAGCCAGTGCACTGCGTGACACATGCTGGAGGGAAGTCTGAAAGCTGTTTGCTCTAAGGTCCAGGAGGCTGGACTCACAAACTAGAAATGGACAGTCTAGACCTGAGATTGTTGTTAGAGAGGATCAACTGGAAGCACTGTTTACATGGTCTGCATAGGAAAACACCGTGGACAATAGCTGCATCATTCACAAATAGCGATGAAGGGTTTGATTTGTGCAGATGTAAGCACTCAAGCATCATACAGCTTCTCTGTGCATGAGGAAATGAGGCTGACTGTCCCAGAAGTTAATCACAGCCTCCTTCCAACAAAAAGGTGTCAGTCTCTTCCTCAGGTAGTAAGTGACAGAATAGGAAGAGACTGAGTTGGGCCAAGTTGGGCCAAGTAAGGTTCAGATTGAATGGCAGGAAGAATTTCTTCACAGAAAAGGCAGTCAAGCACTGGAATAGGCTGCCCAGGTCAGTAATATAATCTGCTTCTGTGTAGTTGTATTTAAGAGATGCACTTACATGGCACTAAGGGCCATGGTTTGGTAACAGAACTCAGTAAGTCAGGTTGATGACTTGGTGATTCTGAAGGTCTCTTCCAACCTGAATTAGTCTATGATAGGTACAGCCCTGCTCTGCCATGGAAGAAAGACAGGAGCATCGTCATGTCTTTTGCATCCCTGGGAGATGCGTGAACAGGGAGAAGAAGGAAACACTCCAGCAGTCACTGTAACAGTGCTGATGCTTGCCTGGACTGCTGCAAAGCTTTAAATTGTGTCTGTTCTTACTCCCTGCTGACAAACACTGCTCCCTGTCTGCTTAGTGGAACACAGGAAGGCAGCTGGTGTTCCCATCCAACCTAGTTCCAAAGGGGCAGGCGGTGCCAACACACGGGGATGCATCAATAACTAGAAGATGGAGGGCACTTAAGGAAGATAGTAATTGCATTGCCACCATTTTTTCCGGCAATATCTGAAATGTGAGTAAAGAAAACCTAAAGATATAGAGAGAAAAAACAAGGGAATTCCACTGCTGCTTTAAGAACACGCCAACTACTTGATTCCCAGTTAGAGGAGCAAGCTGTGCCTGCAAAACATGCCTGGCTGAGAGCAGAATGCAGTATATAACAAAAAGTCTTTTCTTAGTTTTAATGCTGATGAATTAAGCAACAGACAGCATTGTAAGTAGTCCCTCCAGACTGAGTGATATTTACACAAGAAAGAACAAGGACTTCTTCATTAGTTATACATGGTTTTCATATAATTGATTTTTCATTTTGCTGTAAGCCCTAACAAGGCTTTAGATTAAAATAAAAAGGTATTATTGGCTGCTACTACTAATTAGCAACATGCAAGCACCTTTAATGGCCTGATTCTCTAAACTCTGAGGCCCACTAGTAATGAGATTTTAATGAGACTGTACTCAAAAATGAAATTAAGGAGGTGTGTTTGTCTTTGCAGAATTGCATCATAGAAAGCCGAGAGCATCATTTCATTGGAAAAAAAAAAGTTAGCTAGATTTAACAGCAGTAGTTTCTTTATCCAAAACCTTGGAGATACTGTTACTAGAAGTAATAGAAAAAAAAACTGCTATAAATTAATTATGAAAGACCTGTAGTCCAGTAAATTTACTTTCAAAAATGAGAAGTTTTACAAGAGGGCAATTCTCAAGTACAGAGCCCTAGATTTGCTAATTCCCACAGTTTTATTTCCGTTGTCACAATCTTCATGACAGGATGTTTTGGAAGAGCTTATCCTGTTCTCACCTGATTGTCACCAGTGAGATGAACTGCATGCAGGAAACATTTGTCCCACTGAGTGCAGAGATAATCTTGAAAAAGAGGTCAATTCAGAGGATAATTTGTCCCATATTAGAAGCAGCATGTAAATTAGGGGAATTAATTGCACTCTGGCAAAAACAGCATCTGTCCCCCTCCTGGGGAAGAGGATCTACACAGGATGCCTCAAATCAGCTGAAACTGGAGACATTAATCCCCCTGTAGAGTTTGTGTGGGTATCAGCCCCCAGAGCAAAGCTTGAGAATTTTCTCTTTCAGTGCAGAAAGAGAAAGAGGTTTCAAAGGGGAAGGTTGCAAAGCGTAACGATTGAGAGCTCTCCAGCTCCCCAGTGTTTCAGGGTGTCACAGGTTACCCTAAAATCTACCGGCACCCATGACAGGGGTATAGACGGCCTGCAGGGCCGCTATCCCAAAAGGAAAAGAAAACAAGGAAAAAGAAATAAATACAGCGGCAGCGATCTAAGGAGGCACACTATTTTACTAAATACTATATCGGAATACAGAATAACACAATATAATGCAATATAATTGGAATTAAGGCTAACGAATCAAGTAAAAATAAGAGAGAGTGAGCCCCGAAACCGAGAGGCCTACTGTAACTCTAGGCGAAACGGCTGGAACGCTCCCACACGGCTCTCCCCCTGGCTGGCAGGATCCAAGAGAGCGAGTCCAGCACTGAAGTGAGATTATATAGTCCTGGTCATATGACTGACCGTGGTGCTCCCTGGGACATGTAGTCTTCTTTCTGTGAGCAGCAGATTCGTCAAAATTATCCATGCTTAACATGATGTTATGATGTGGAATACAGATAGCAAAATTACAAAATTGCAAAACCATGACACAGGGTTAGTTCAGGAATTTTCTCAGTGGAAGAATTTTAAGTGCTTGATGACATTGCAACACACTGTCACATGCCTGTTGATTATTTTCTCCTCTTCGTTTTCCACAAGGGCATCTTGGTGAAACAAGGGCCAAATGAATCCATTGTACCAACATGTTACCAGAGGTAAGCTTGGTCTTACACCTTTTCTTGTTAAAAGCAGAAGTAACCTGTGTAAAATTCCTTTACTGTTTCCAACACTTCAGATGTGCTAATAGCTCTACTGCCATTTGCTGCTCCAGCCCTGTCTAACTAGATGAGCACTGATTCAGGGCAGGGACTGTTTGGATAAGATTACTGTTCTGGCTGGGATTCCAGGTGCTATTAGCTTACACACCATTACTGAAATATCATGCAAGATGAGAAACATCAAAATCAACACAGAACATTAAACTAAATAGCCAGTTTCAGTATGCATCTGAACAACAGAGAAAGGAAAAACATCACTGGCAAGCACAACATTGCTTGGCACATTCTAGCCAGTCACACTGCTTCAGTTCTAATCCTAAACCCTCCCTCTTACCTTGATCTGTTACAATCAATGTTGCATCCATCAGATACCATTAGCACATCTGCCAGGTTTCTAGTTTCCTGCAGAAAAGCTGTTCTGGTGGGCTACACTTACACATATAACTTATTCCTTTAAAAATAATAATAATAACAACAACAACAACAAAAAAAGAAATGCAAGACCTCCTATGACAATGATTCCTCTCCCATAAAATTTTATGGTATTTGTTAGTTCCAGCTTTGTGAAGTATCTACCACAGCACAACCATGTTCCATAAAGCAGTGTGTGGTATCAACTGCAGATGACAAAGAGCAGCACATAACCATTTACTGAAAAGGGTTGCGGATACCATAAGATTCTGCTCTTGTCAAACTCTTCTCAGTGTCCTTCTCTGGGCTCTAAATGACCTTGTGAAGGGTCTTTATTGGTCCACTGCTAATGGCACATGGAGCTAGGTGACTGCACATTGGACTGGTAAGCAGAGAGATCAGATAATTCTAACACCATCTCTGTGTTTTTGACAAGAAAAATTCCTGGAAAATGATACCAAAATTCTTTCAAGAAGCATCACACCCGGGATAAAGTGGAAAACCCACTTGGGGGGGGATGAGGGTGGCGATGTTTTACCCTGTTGTCAACATTTTTGTACACCAGCCTCTCAGAAGTGACAGAGGTCACAGTAGGACTCTGATCCATGCACACTTTTGGATAAAACAGAGGTGACTTCATTCGTACAGGAAGGAAAGTGATACTGGAACACAGCTTTATATTTTTCACATGAGTAAGCATTTAATTTTATGCCTGTATAACAAGATGCTCTTAGTCTACCACATCTGATCAGGTTGTTGGTCTAAGCTCAGCAAATAAAGGCCAGAAATTCTTCAGACTCCTCTGTGTAGGGTCTACAGTCAATAAAAGCTTAGCACAAAATTATCTATAAAGCAATAACTACAATGAAAGCTAACAAAACAAGAGCCAAAAAGTAGCTTAATTCTCACTGTGCATCAAAGATCCACACAGTCACAATCTGGTATGTTCAGTTATGTTAGAAGTGCACTGGTAGGAGGCCACTAGCAGCAGCAGGCTTAGAGCCACCTCAACTAGTACCATAAGGTGCAGAAATCTTGCTAAGGACATAGCCCTATGAAGAACCCTAATAGGGGTTAAGCTGTGCAAACAGGAATTGCATGCAATGGCACAGGAGCTTTGTCCAATTTGGCTTCTTCTTACCAAGGCTCTCTAACCAAGGGAGGGTAGACTACAGAGATGTACAGCCACCAGCAGCAATCTGGGCAACATTTAGATAATACTCAAACCAGTGTCATGCTCTTAAGCTGAGGTCTCCAGCTGAGATAGCTGCTGCAGAAGGGAGGCAGATGGCTCCACTCTGGTAGGATGTCCCTTCACATTAGTAAATGAGTATGCAGAGTGATGTGCCTTATCAGACAGCTGCCCATCTTTCCCCAAGCACAGAGGAGTGCCATGCTCAGGTCCACAGCAACAATCAGTAGATAGTGACTGGAGTGTAGAATAAACGGAGGTAAAAAGCATGAATTCTTCCCCGAGAAGTGATAGGAGCATGACAGTTGTACCAGGCACACTACAGAAGCAATGTTCCAAGCCAGACTCCATTTATCCCCCCAGAAATGCTACAGTTCCATTAAAAAAGAAAAAAAAAAAGAAAAAAAAGAAGAAAAAAAAAAAAAAAAAAAAAAAAGAAAAGAAACCACAACCAACCCTTTCATCTACTAACATAACTGAAACAGGCCAACCACAGCAGACTGAACACAGAGAAGGCAGTGAACTTCATTATAAAGACTGGATAATGAAGCTACCCTAGCTACCCTAGAAACCATAAGATGCTTATTCAGCCCAAGACAGTTTGGACTAGTGACCAGGAAGACAAATTAGTCACCTAATCATTACTGGCTGCCCCTTTTCACATCTGCAGCTTGTCAAAGGCACTTTAGAGGGTACCAAGCCCCAGCACAGTGTGGTGTAAGCAAGCTGCGTCTATGCATGCAAGCCCACAGTATGTTCTGGTAACACATGGTGCCAGCTGCTAGTCTTTCTGGCCTCAAAAAAAAAAAAAAAAAAAAAAAAAAACACAAACCACCAACCAAGTAAGCTTCTGCCATTCTTGGCATCATCAAACACCAGACCTCCTTTGAATTTGATCTAAGCCAGCAATGGATTGGGGCCTTCTGGAGCCAGATACCATCTGTCAAGCTTATCAGTGCAGTTTAAAATCACAATTAGCAGAGCAGAATGACTCCAGCTGTCAGTTGGAGCACTCCCATGACAACCAGCCTTGGCTGGTGGCCTCCTATCAGGCAGTTTTGCTGAGGAACTCACCAGGAGGAACTGGTGTTGATGATCAAAGCCACTACTGTACTCTCAGTTGCTGGGCTTCCTTTCCTAATATACAAAGTGTGTCACATTCATTTGCTGGGATCCCTGACTCCCTGAACAGTGCTGATATGAAGGGTCAAGACCACACTCTCATTATATGTGTGCACCTTCCCAGATGCCAGTGAGTGAGAGAACCAACCACCTGCCCTTTCATTGCTAGCAGAAATTATGTTGCCAGAAGTAGTAGAACAATCTGACCTAACTTTTAGCTTGATTTCCATTGTGCATGTCTCTCCAACTGTCCTTCTGCCCATCAGACTCTCAGTTCTTTCCCACGCTGACCTTTCCGCATTGACAGAGGCTTGGCAGTAACAAACACTCTACAGCTAGTCAAAAATAAAATCAGTATCTGGTTGATGGAGAGAGGTTAAAAAGTACTAATGGAAAAGCAGACTGGATTCAACCTCTTCTCACTCAAAGCAGCAGCATGTGTTTGGCTGGTTAGCAGGTAGCTGCCACTCAGCACCAACATGTGCAGCTTTCTGTCATTCACAAAAAGGGCCTCTGGTCTCAGCCCAAAAGGCAAAGAATATGTGGCAGTACTGAGCAGGGCCATGTAAGAGGCAAGGGAAGCAAGGGAATAAAGGAAAGGTGAAGATGCTAGGATATCCTCTGGGGGAGAAGGGAAGCAAGTTGGATAGAAGAAGGGAAAAAAAAACTGATACACAGAGTGGTGCAGCCTTGGAACAGGCACCCAGGAAAGTGGTGCCATCTCCATCCTTGGAGTTTTGCCACACTTCACTGGAAAGGACTTCAGCAACCTTTGAAGGTAGTTGTTGGTTTGGAATAGACTGATTAGACTAGAATCCCCCAAAGGTTACCTCACACATATACGACTGTGACATTTTTAAGAAGCGTATGTGCTTCTTTATTCCTTACTCTAATTTTCAGAGCAGATCCTGTTTTGAAGCAGTCTGCCTGACACTCCAGATTTCATGCCTCCTTTTCAAGCAAATTTAACGGAAGAGTTGAAGTTCCAAGAAATGGAGTTCCTTTTAAACCACGTCAATAGGCAGCTGAAGAGTAAAATCTAAATGAATGCTTAACTCTAAGGCAACCACGAGTTCAGCATTAATATTAGATGTAAAAGAAGTTACAGCAAGAATAGGAGAGCCCCAACTGAAGAAGGAAATCTTAGTGAGAGTTCGCACCTCTTCAGATATGGGCCAGTGCTCACAGAGCCCTGTGACACCACACTCCATAAAAACATTGCACACATTGCATTCAATTGGGCAGACATAGCTCCTCTTTGCAACTGCTGAGTCCAGACACCATGGTGTGAGCTGCTTCATTTTCTCAGCAGAAGCATTAATACTAATTGCCATTATTAATTTACTCCTTGCTCAGTGAATGCATATAGTGCCTTTTCTCACCCAACAGTAAACTCCTGATGCAGAAGAAAATAAGTCTACACATTTTACAGAAAGCAAAAGTTGTTTTGAATACCATCTCCACAGTGTTCTTTTAAATTAAAGAGACAATGCAGATAATGCAAACCAAATAGTCCCAAGTGCCTACCTTTTTCATACAGATTTGCATTTATCTGCAGAACTTTGAGCTGGGCTTTTATTATACAGAGATTTCAAACTGTGCTTGTCAAAAGAACACCAACTCTGCATTTTAAATGTCAACCAGGAATTTCAGCAATCAACTGGGAAAGGGCCATAGATTAAAACATCATCATAGTCTGAGAGCAGCAAAATATGTCTATTAAGAAAAGGGGAAGAAAAAGGAGAGAGGGAAAAAAAGTAGTCCTACCTCTGGCTCTGAAAACTCACATTTCAAACTCATCATCAGAATGTATAAATGTCAGTTGAAGCACACATAGCAATGCTTGAACAAGATGCAGCTCACAAGAAACCTTAATCTTTTCCCCATTTCAGATCTTTCTCTTCCTTGAATCTCTGGCCAGAGCTACTCTAGAGACCAGTCAGCTGCTCCAGAATTGCCCCAAGCAAGCACCACAAGCAGCCATGAAAGAGCACAGCCTTCAGCTGGCAAGGACAGTGATGCTGTCAAGAGTAGAAAACTCCCACCCTGACTGCAACATTGGCAGCAAAGCAAAGCTCCAATTGACTTTTTAATGGTGTCCATCTGTAATGCTGTGCAGTGACCTTAAACGTCCCTAGTCCAGACTGCTGGCTCTGTGTGACTTGTTTGCTCTACCATTTGGGACTGCTGAGCAAGATCTAAAAGGTGCCACTCCAGACCATATGCTGCAAATACACTGTTCTGAGCCACCTGACAGCTGCTTTTCTATTGGTGAGCCAGGTTGCATTCAAGGCTCTCAGAAACCCACGTGCAGCAAAGACACATAGGAGAGCAGGAGGAACATCAAGATTATAGTCATGCTACCTGGCATCTGCACAGATCATTTCCCAATGCTGCAATAATCATTCTAATCAAAAGTGATTGCCAGTATACAATTTTAGTTTCAAATGAGAATTGCTGTATCAAAGTTGAATCTCATTCTCGCATTTGATTTTGTTGGCTCAGCACCAAGACATGGCAGGTTCCATAATGAGAGTTGAATCTGTAGTCAGAGCTTGTATCACCCACCTGTAGTTGGATGAAAGACACCTATCTAACTTTCATGATTACAGAGTAGACATGAGGAAGGCAGATGTACACCTAATGTCTCTGTTTCAGGAATCAGAGGAACCAACAAGAAATTCAGCCTTTGTTCTTCTTCATTAACTAGATCAGCATGGATAATCAAGGATTTTGACAAGTAAGAAACAATTAACTTCTAGTCAGGTGAAACTGCTAGAGGTAATGGAGAAGTAATCAACGACATGGTGGTAAACACTATTATGGGAAGATAGTCTATAATTTCTTCTTTTGTCAAGGGCACTGGTTTGGATCCATACCAAGAAGTTCCTGAAGAAACATTCCCACTCTCTTTCTGAAAGAAGTGATGGGTCTCCAGAGAAGGCCTCACCTGCTGAGGGTATATCTGAATTCATATTGCAGTCATTGCGTACCACGTGGGATGCACATGGTAATCGTCCTCTTGGGAATTGTACTTTCTAATACTGCTTTCTGAAGGATGCAAGAAAAATAGTGATTCCACTACTGTGATTCCAGTATAACCCCATCAACCATGTGGTTATCTACTCCTTGGGAAAAATACCAGGAGTTGAACAACACCATAAGATGACTGGGATGTAGCAAAAGGAGATCAAATCATTCAAGCAATGACAAAGACTTAATATCCCCCACAGGAAAACTGACATCTGTTCCTGGTCCTCAGAAGTTCAAGAACTTCCTTTCAGCTTCCAACCAAAGTTTATGTATGACTAGCCTTGCTACAGATATACAAGGAGTTAGATACATTCAGGGGCTGCTCATAGAGAATCTTACAAATCATATCATATCATAGTATCATCATAGTATCATAGTGTCGTGCGAGTTGGAAGGGACCTTAGAGATCATCGAGTCCAACTCCTGGGTTTCGAGCCCCCTGCCTAGCGAAGCAGCACTTCTACCCCTGCGCCACAGGGGGGATTCGAACCCGGTCCCTCCCGTGCCGCAAGCGGCAGCTTATACCACTGCCACAATCCTTGTCTTTTCCAGCAGAACTTGCTCATTTAATTCACAGAAACCCTACGGTTTGACTCCCAGAATCACCTGCAGAAACTACAAGCAATGCCTAGTTGGGATAGAGCTGAAGCCGAAGCCTGTCTCATGAATAAGTATATCAAAACCCAAGTCTTAAAAAAAAAAAAAAAAAAAAAAAAAAAAAAAGTTTTTTAAGAAACTGCTGTCTTGTGAATTTCTGATGAAATTTGGGATTCGAGACGATTGCTACAGAGGGAAGTGAGGCCAACCAACAAAAAAAAAAACAAACCAAACTTCAGTTTGCTTTAAAAGGGAATGAAGTCTGTTAAGTCTGATTTCCTTGCACAAGAGAAATTCTGGCTTTCAACCAGCCCTGCTCTTTCCCCCTCTTTAACAGCAGCTGTGAAGTCTCATCCTGCAGAAGTACTGCAGGTGCCAGAGAGCCACAAAACCTGTTTGCATACACTGTGGTCAGAACTGATCATTTATTCCCGAAATCTGCCATCCCAAACTTTAAATGCAGTGTCTGCACATACAGCAAAATGTCCTCTGGGCCTAAGTCCAAACTCAATTCTGCCTGATATCCATCTAGTGTCACCCACTGCAATGATATAATGAATCTTTGCTCACCATGGATTCTAGTTATCCTTGTTTTTATTTCCCTAACTTGCATTTTCAGGTCTCTAATTACATTTTCCTCCAAAATATGCTCTGAAATCTTAACTGCCACTAAGGTCACACTCAGAGGTCTGTGGCTCTCCAGAGAACTCTTCAGTCTCCTTCTGCTTAAATTTAACTATCTTCTCAGCTATTCTCTAGGCAAATAGAGAAATTTGTTAAAAATAAAAATCTGATTCTGTGTTGGCAGTTTCATGAGCCAGATGTTCAGGGTTTTTACAGAGCTAATCAGCTCACCCTTTACCTTCAGTCAGTGTACGTAGAAATCCCATAGTCTGATTTCCTCCTCCAGCATGGGCATTTACTTTGTCCCGATTCATTATCATTTAAAATATTTGCTTTAGTTCAACATCATTATTAAAAATAATGAGGCAGAATATCAGGCAACCTGAAATTTATCTCCTGCCTCAATAGCATCACTATCTTTGTTCTCCTTTTATTTAGAAAAGGGTGAAGCTTAGACTACCGGCATCAATCTTTCCTCAAGGTCTAACCCAGAATGACTCTTGGCAGTCCCCTGTACTCCCTGATGTTTCATCTGTGAACTCACCAATTAGTCTGTAACCTCAGTGCTTGCTTATTCCTTGAACGTTTCAAGACGGACAGCGATGTTCTTCCCTGAACTGTTCTCCCTTTCACCAGGACACATATTCCTAAGTATTGTCCCCCGCTCCCAAGCTTTGGTCTCTTTGCACTTGTCCTTCCTTCTAAATAAAGCTGGATTAACTCATGATTACTCTTTTAAAGGTTATTTATTTCTTCTGATCAAGAGCTTTTTCTTTCTTTGGCTTTAAGAAAAAATAAATAAAAGCTTCACTCCCTTCCCAAATGCTACCGAGACAGCTTCATGTCTCATCCTTTTATTGAGGATTTGACAAAGAAATCGACGAGCTGTCACAAATAGTATTATTTGTGTCCTACCACTGTTAGCATCTGTTGTTCTCCAGACTATTGCCAACCACTTAAAAATCACTTCTCCAAAAATACTCAGAGATTTTGTGTAACATTATTGCACACGTTGGTTCGAATCCAAACCTGACCCTGGGAGGCCCAAAGCAGACCTTCCTACATCCCCATCTCTCTCATGTAGATTAAATGTCTTACCTACATTACATCTTGCTAGCACTAACCAAAGTGCTGATACTAACACAAAGCCTTACCCACACTGCATTTTCTGGAAAGCACATACCACTCAGGACTGCATCTGCTAGAGATGTCTTCATCCCCTAAGCATTAGTTACTCTGCTCTTTCTCTGTTCAGCTGTTAGACAACATTTATCTGGGCAAGAATAGCAGTCTGAAAACCATCACTCGGGCATAATTATGTTCCCATTCAGGGCCAAAAAGAAATAGCTTGATCTAAGACAGTGTTGTCACCCGTCATGGTTATGACAGCAGCAGCCTCAGTGCTTGCCCTACAGCTTCTGGCATGGGCACTTGACAGCCTCAGGCAATGTTCAGATCTTGTGGGCACAGAATTGATAGCGCAGGCAGACAGAGGCCACATTGCCACTGTAATTCAGAGTCAGAAGCAGGCCATAGCCAGATAGGTGCCATTCTGACTTCAGCACATCCAATGCACAATCTGCTGAATAAATTAACCTTTAGAGGTCAGTACAGATCCCTCTACAGCAGAAATCCGTGCTGGGCTAACCTGCGGTTATACAAATTTCACTTTAATTCAAAAGATTGCAATCTAGCTTATTTACAGTCTTCCGATTATATTTTTATATGTAAAGTAATAATAAATCAAGCATTAGAGACTAATGAAAGGACACATTAGTAGTTTTCCACTCAATTCCATATCATCAATTAAACATTTTTCATCATTAATCTGTCCTTTAAGATCAAATCTCAAACAAATTTGTCCATTACTATTACATTTACTTAGATAATATTAATTTCTTTTAAATTGAAACTCATCTTGCTTTTCAACTTTCCACTTAAATTATAAAATCCCTAAAGGCACTTGTTTATCTTCGTTTCCTGAATATGTTACTCACGTTTGCTTAATAAATGATTTTAAATGTGTTGAGCTGCAGAATAGCTACAAGAATCAAAAATTAATTACTTTAAAATCCTAAGGAACTTCCTTTTAAAATTCCTCATTGAATATACTGCCCCAAATTTCACCTTTACATATTTTCAGCACAGAAACACCTTTTGATTTTCCAGATCGCATACATTATAACATGCAAGAACTTCCACATAAAATGACGCCTACCAGAGAGGGTAACTTCATTGTTTCAATGTGAACATTCCTTCTAACACTGGAAATAACAGCAGAATAGCTAGTCAGCTCTAATGGCAGTTGGGATTCTTTTCAACTCTGAGGGTACAGTCTTTTCACAGAATCAGTGATGTAGTTTTGGCCAAGAAAATTGATGGTGGAACAGGCATCTCATCATGTTTTTCAAATAATCACTTTAAGAAAAATCAAGAGTCTCCCTTCTGCTGATAGGGCTGGATCAGAAAGATAACCATCGCCAGCCAGAGAGACTTATTCCATCTTGAGCTGGCTAGTCAGGGGGTAGACATACCTGCCTGCAAACACTTAACAATTTCAGGTTATCATCAAATCTCTATGAACCCCAACAGAGCACTCTTTTTACTGCCCTTCTTCTCTGATTTTATTCCAGAAACAAAATACCTTCATTTTAAAGAAAAATCTAAACCCTTAATGTACCAAATCACAGCTCTGTTAAATAAGCTAAACACATTTTAGCTGCTATTTAGCTACATACTATCATAACCTCATTAGAGCTATCTTTGTAATTTTAGTAATGTTGCCAGCATAACCTTCCAACTGTACCTGAAATTGAACTAAGCAGAGTGATTTGGAAAGCATTCCTTGCTTCACACACTTCCAAAAAGTGGATGTTACCCATCCTTATTACAAGAACAAGCATCAGATTCAAGGTAAAAATAAAGTCTCCAGTGAGAGGCTCACTCACCTGTAGACAAGGCTTCAGAACAAAAGGAAAACCAATACAGGTCATCTTCCACCCCATTCCTACGACCAGGTAAGCTTTTTAGGTTAGTGTGTGCAACCCGTACCATGCAATCCTGTGTTCCATGGTTTATTTCACCATAATCCAACCAAACATGACATAGGGTTACAATTCAGCAAAGTGCCCGCAAATTTATGTTTATACAAGCCACATTAACACCTCTATTTCTTTCGACATTCACCCTTAAGTATTTCCATATAGTCATTTTTGTCAAGCTCTTCATAATCATGAGGGTGCAGCTGTCTCATGCTGTTACTAACTTCTAGTCAAAGCAGTAAGACCAGTATGAAATCAGACCATTTCCCTTCTCCTTGAGCAAAGAGTGCTCTTCAAGGGAAATGCTAAGTGAATAAAAAAAATAGACTGACAGAACCAATAACTTTTTAATTAATTATCATTGAATAAGAAATACCACAAGTTCTCCATAAAAACTCACATCTATTGTCAACCACAAGACAATGGACTCTGCAGTGAATTCTCACCTTCCCAAGGCACCAAGCACTACTCCCCTTGTCCCATGCTTATCCCTACCCAAAATACCTTTATCTCAACTCCTTTTCAGCCTGAGACAAGAAAAGATCTGCACTTAGGCAGAGCAAGTTAGAGAGGCCTTGAAGACAAGAGAAAGCTTATAGCTTGCAGACACCTGCATCGAAACATCAGCCTCATTGCTGTATTACTCTCAACTAATTAACCAGCTTCTTGAACCTCCCTCTCAATAAAATCTGGCACAAATATTTTGCTTTGGTTTACTCTAGAACATGCTACTAAATTCTGGCTCTATAGTCTACATAAAAAGATAAATAGACAAAATCCCAGTGCTTAAAGTCAACAGGAAACCTGTCATTTCTTGTCAGAAGTTAATATAAAATGACTCTTCCTGGTTTCAAAATTAAGTGATATTGAAGCGTAAGTGAAAGAGTGACAGTATCCATGGGAGGAGAAAAACAGCAACAACAAAACCAGCCAATTTGGGCAGTAAGAACTGACACAATGTTCCTGTGTAACAGGAAAAGAAGATCAGTTTTTATGAAACCTATGTAGCTTCCTCATTCCAATGCAGGGCATCTCAGTACAGCCCCTGACAAGAAGTGCCTGGTTCACTGCCTACACCAGATACAGTAGTGCTCAACTGAGCAGTCTCATCAGCTAGTCTCTTAGCTCCTTAGTTACTATGGCTGACCTTCAGGAAAAGAGTGCAGTTAAGCCTTAAGTTCCCTTTTATGGAATTTCATAGTAGAGTAGGACACCCGTAATGGCCAGCAGTTGTAGACAGCAGTCAGCTTGAATCACTCAGAGCTCTCTGGAAATCAACTGCATGGTTGAACCCAGCCCTAAATCTCACACGCTAAAACAGCTTGTTGTAAAACAGCATGTGAAACAACAGCCAAAAGTTTTAGAAGTGCACATGAGCAAATAAAAAAAAGTAGGGAAATTAATGGAGTAAGTACACACCCAAGATGTGGCCCAATATAAATTTGCTTGTAATGAAAAACTGGCTTTAAGAGCACACAGGATCTTTTTCAGAGAGCTTGCATTGCTTTTCAGTTCAACAAGACTGAGAGATGCTGCCCTGAACAAATCTTGTTTATAGTGTCTGATGTCAGGGTAAAGAAAGCATAACAGATGAATACAATATACTCCTCAACCACTCTTTAAGCCACAGCTCCTGTAGTGCAAATTTCATATGAACTTCCCATGGTGACACACAGTTCCCCATTCAGATACAAAAGTGAGGGTTAAAAAAAATAATAAATAAAAAAATCCCCTTTCAGCCCTACTGGATGACCGCTGGTTTGGAAACAACCTCCTAAAGACCAGCAACTTCAAGCAATAAGAATCACAAATTATTAAGAGGCTTCTCTTATCTCACTCACCAGTGCTTTGTTTTACCTCTGCTGCTTTTCAATCTCCCTCACAATGACAGCAATTTCATTGGTAATATTTCCTCACTTAAAAATTGCTTCTCTCTTGCCTGACGTTGCAAAATACTCATACCCCCGAGAGAGGGTATGGACTAAGAGTATAGGAGAAACAGCAATACTGTTAGCATGCAACTCATGAGCGATACCCTTTCAAACACGTGTCTACTCCTATGGGTAAGAGATTCCCAGCAGGATTTTCAACAGTTCTGAAGTTGCCTCACGATGCTTGCTTACATTTTTAAACACCTAAATACCTCTGGAAATCCAAGCTCTGTATCTGAAGTGCCATTACGTGCACAACAGAATGTAACAGTTTTAAATCTAAATTTCCTTACATGCAAAACAGACATTTGGAAAAGTTTCACTTAAAATCAGCCACAGTCCTCTAATGGTTTGGGCAAGTTCTAAGTGCTTACTGCATTGTTTTGAAAATGCCAGTGCATTTCCTGTTATCTCTCTCCAGTGCCTAATGCATTCGGTGCACAGCCACTCAAACCCAAAAAGTGTTAATAATATACTCTGACTCACGTGGCTGGTTACAGTTCTGTTACATTGCTTCTCTGAACTGGAACTTAGTGACCTATTACTGTGAATCAGACACATAAGGTAGAGACAGTCCATGCCCCCAAAAGGATACTACCTTAGCAGAAATGAAGGAAAAGGAGCACTGCAACAGCAAAAATCCCCCTATTATTTCATACTACACATCAGTAAATGGTAAGTAGACACACAGTCTATGATGATTAGTCAACATTAGGATTGCTATAGGGATCAAAATAAAACATGAATTCAAGTAGTTATCTTCTGTACATCACTCTCTCCTCCATCTCTCAAATGTCTGCAATGTTCACTCAATGTTTATTAGCCTAGAAGGGTTAGAAAATGGTCATTGACACTACAGATAAACAGATGGATATTGATGCACAGAGGAATTACAAACTGATCCACATAGATATTTAAATTCCCAGCTTCTATTAAAACAGATGGCAATAGCAGGCTGGATAGGATCCTCATGGGCAGATCTAAATGACCTTATTCATTCACAAGGAGCAATACAGCTAAGGCCCCACATCTCAGCCAGCAAACAGCATACCCAAATGCTAAAAACCCTTCCTAAAAAGGCTCTTTCCAAGAGCATTCATCCTGTGAAAATGATTCAAGTGCAAAGCAAGTGCTTAAAGTATTTCTTCACCCAGAAATCATCAATTGATCTAACGTACAGCCAAATCTATAGAAGGGTTCCTAGTGAACCAGTGGATGCAATATTTAGCCCAATGTAAGGCAAACAGAAATATACAGATGTCTGATGCTTGAAGCATCAGAATTCTTCTAGAGTTCTTAAGCTATGCCCTTCCTCTTCCACCTGGGCACACCAAGTGCAAGGGACTCAGAAGTACAGCAGAGAGCATCCCTTAAGGCTGAGAGATCACTTTACAAGCTTAACTTTGCAGCCAAGGAAATGCAGAAAGAGGCAATAAAAAAGTTCTGTTTCACCACAAGCTCTTAGAGAGCAGAGCTCTCCAAGCAATGGTGAAAGCAGATATGCATGACATCTCCACAGTGTCTCCTAACTGCACGCTCATGTAGAAAAGAACCTATGCTATAGGCAAAGCGTGACATACAAAGTACCTGCCCAGAAGAAGAAAGAGAGTCATGTATCACTTGGAGTAAGCAGTTGAAACTTGGACGATCCCCTCCCTGACTACTGTTAAAAAAGCTCCTCTGAATGTCAGGTGGGTCATTGTATTGCCTTAAGCAACCTTTTCCTCTATGCAAGACTCCAAGCAAGGATGCTGTCATGATCTGAAAGTGCAGATTCAAAGCTCAGAAGCTTTGCAGATACTGCAAACAAAAATAAGTTTGGTTTGGCCTTGCTCAGACTTTGATTTTGCTGGAATCATGCCTGATCTGAAGTAACAGTACAGAAGTCCTAGCAGCCTTACCACCCCCAAGCTGTGTTGCAGGAGCTGAAAGCCAGGTGTGTTGCCCCTTCACTGCTGAGCACCTCCCATCCAGCCAGGATACTCAGGCTTAACAGCTGATCTTGCAAGAGGGAGGACTTAAATCCACATACAAGGAATGGGTTACCTCAACCATCGCTGGGCTGTACCCTACTCCAATTTATCTGCTTATGCCAGACACAGCTTTTGGGCCAGTCAGCCCTAACTAGCTTTTGTATTATTAAAAATAAACTTAACAGAACTTCCCACTAGGTTTCTCATCTACATACTTGGACAAGACTTAGCTATAATAACCAATTAATAATTAAGAACAAATAAAAACCAGTTGAAGATAACCTGTATGGTTCATCTGATCTGGCATCTTCCTCACAGAGATGTGCCAAATTCCCCCAGCAAGAAATATCCCATCTTTTCTTATCCACTGCACCCTTCTCCCCTGTTCTCCAACTATATGGGCTGTCCTGGAAGAAAAGCATTCCAGCTCCCAAACACTGAATGAATACAAAAAGTCCTCAGTGGGTGATAGTTTCACCTGCTTCAAAGATTAATGCAGGGAATCAAATGCATAATCAGTACACCAAAACCTCCCCAGAGAATTAAAGCTAAGTTTATAGGTATGCCTCTGTGAATAAATGAGAGATCCAGGCTATATAGAACAACAATACGTAGTTTTCTCCCTGGAACACAGGTATGAAAGTGTATACCTTTCTGATGTGAAGAGAATGTCTATGACCCAGCTCTGTCTCTTTCCTCCTCAGGTCCCCCAACAAACACTAATTCAAAAAGCTTCAAAGGAGAGAATTGTGAAGGGGAGCAGCACTTGTTTAAAGTTAATACAGCTTCAAGGTCTGCTAAGAAAAACAAACAGAAACCCAGAGAGTGAATAATTTTTTCTTCTACAGAAGGGACTGGAGTATATGATTGCTTCTTTTGAAAGCATGTTTGTTTGGGCTTTTTTTTCAGCAATTTTTTGGTACATTCAAGCAAACCTGTAAGTCAGTAAGGACAGCCCAGCCGTGAAGTTTAGCTACTTTCTTTTACACCTCTTCTAAGCACCTGGAACTCCTCACATGACCCAGATTCTCACAAGTTCTTGGCATCTAATGTAGGATCCCCAGAAGGCAGCTAATAACTGAATTGTAATAGTAAAATTTACTAAGTGATTAATTCTGCCACTACTCACATGGAAAACTGTGATCAGAGACAGTCTGCCATTCTCTGATTACAGTAGCCCATGAAAAGCTGGTTACTGTTAGTGACTCTAGGATAGGAAGAGCTGAATGCAATAGGAATGAAAAAATTTCTATTGAGGGGTGAGCTAATTCATTTTAAACTTAAGTTGTTCAACACATGACACATAGAAAGGCTTTCAAGATCAGGATTTCAGACTGCAGTGCCTCCATCTTGTGTAAATGGCTCCAAGCCAGGATGGTGGTAACAAATGTCCCTAACCAGAAACACTGGCCCCAACAAAATCATCATTGTGCCCACACTTCCCTACTGAGCACAGTAGACAAAAAGGACCAGTGCCAAATAAAAGCGGGAAGTAGGACACAAGCCCCCAAAACAGAAATAATGGATAAGTTAAACAAACTTATATGTTCAGAAGACCAAAGGCTCGAGTGGCTCTAATTCCCCTCTCTGGACAATACTACTCTCTTCAGACTCTGAAACCAACTTCCCCAGCACCATGAAGTCCTCTTCCACTACTTACTCAACCAGCACCTATTCACAAAGGTTAGCAATACAGTACCAGAGACAGACTAAAAAACCCACACTCAGCACCATAAAAAAAACTCTACGCCATCAGCTAAAGCAGTAATTCCAGTTTGAAACTTTCTTCAAAACTTATGCTGAGCCAAGAGCAAACTCTTGAGCTCTGAAAAAGCAGATTATATTTATCTGTTGCCTTAATTATTTTCACATCCCTCTGCCCTTGCTGCTTTTATCAGTGAATATCAGTGGAAAAACACTACTCAAACACAACACGAAAGTCTGTTCCTACCATATGTCCAGCTTATCCAAAACAAGACATGCTGGAAACCTCTCAAGAAACCCTCATGCCACAGTATTTCTAGCTCAGCTTCCAGAATAGGGAAGCTCACATTTCTTAGCCTTCAATATCCACGGGAGGTAGGTGCACGAGGAAGAAGCAGCTTCAGATTGCCCTTGCAAGAGCAATAGCACAAGGTCACTGTGATACAGCATGCAAGGAGCTTCTAAACTTTTTCAAAACAGCAATCTGTTGCATTAGTTAATTCAGCCTTTAGATGTTAATAAAAAGGATTCAATGCTCCAAAATGCTATTTCTACACATGATGAAAACCCTAGAACCCATTCGGAGAAGGTAAAATATTTTACTTGTGGATCAGACGCATGAATAGTTTGCACATGAAAATTTTACATTGCCTGCTACATATGACTCGTCCTCAGGCACTAATCTCTTTCTTATCTGCAAGGATCTGACCATTCCACCCACACAGACAAAAGCTTCTTCTTAGCAGTTCAGATAAAGTCAAATAAAAAATATTTTCACCTACCTTAATTCCTGCAGAACTGATTTGAGAAGTTTTCACCATTCAAGTGAAGAAAGCAGAAGAAATGATGAAATTATCTGTAATTACATAAGAAACAGTCAGAACAAAAGCCATCTTTTATCTACTTGCAGTTCACAGTTTGCATATTAACTGAAGCTGAAACTTAGGGCACTAACAGGTGCCCTTAATGGTCCTAATCATCCTCATCTGTGCATCCACCCACACACCTGCTCATGGACCCAGAGGCTCAATTAAACCAGTTTTAATGCCTAAACCATTAACTAGGTTCAGTTCCTAGTAAAGGTATGTTGTAGGTTTATCTGTTTCCAGTTTGGCCGTAGCCATGCTTAGACCTGGCCAAGTAACTGACCCAGATCCTGACCGTGATGTTAAAACATACCCTAAAGTGAAACCTCAGTATGATTATCTGTGATCTGTTCCCACCACCTGTTTACCTGTGTCGCCTGTTACATAGGTTTTTCTGAAGTCATACCACTATATGTCTTTTGACCATCAAGAGGCTCTGTAACTGGGGTGTTCCCAATACAACTTGTATACTAGCCTACCACACCCACCATGAGCTGTATAATAACACACCTTTAAGCATGTTTAACACTTCCATGTGGCTCTACCTTACAATGCAGCTGAGTCCGAAAGACTTTGCTGAATGACTGAAACTTGAAATCAGTGGGGGGGGAAAAACCTGCTTATTTCCATCTGTGCCTATACAAAGGCTACACTATGAATCAAGCTCCTGGCAAACACACTGAGCAGTGTGAAGCATAGAAGGAAGGAGGCTGGCACATCTCTGCTTAATCATATCAAACTCTATTGAAGCCAGCAGATTAACAGAAAGGACAACTTGACTAAGGGATTTTTTTTTTTTCTCCTTCTTTCAAACTCTTCAAATGAAACCTAATTATGAGGAAGCAATTGTCCTGTCCTTTCTGGGGAATCAACCCTGACACCTTTACAAGACTTCACACATGAAAATGTCAACCAGAAGCAGCTTTTTTTGCTAATTTTTCCCTTTTTTCTCTAATCCTATCTTTTTTTAAATGTAGTTTGAAACATGTTTGAAGCAACTAAGCAGTGGTAACAAGAGGCCAACTAACAGTGTTCAGAGAAACTAGTGGGAAAGTAAAGCTCGCCTTAGTGTTTCAAATGCTAGTAGTTAGGTGCAGTAGTTAATACTGTAATTTTACCAGGTATTATTAAAATTTTTCATCAGAAAGACTCAATAAAAACTAACTCCATTACCACCGCTTTCTTTTCTGCTCAGTGATAAAAATATGACTTCCTTCTCTTAACATTTAAATCTTGTACAAGTTTTACTGGCCCGGTTAATTCCTACAAGACACTGAGTTCTCTTCCCTTCCTGTTGACCACATGGCTTCTGTTCAGAGCTCCAGAGTGATAAGAAAAGAGAAATATTTCCAAGGTGTCTGAGGCAGTGAAGTAATTCCTGGCTTGTTCAGAGAAGGCAATCAAAGACATCTTGCACTCTCTCTGAAACACTGGTTCTAAAGTCACATCACAAAATGTCCAGAAGTGACAGGCACACTGTCTCAGCAACTTGCCATTATAGGTAACTCAATAAAATCTATTTTACTATAATGCAATGGCCTCAATGTTTACAAAAACATGCCAGTAAAACAGCGGGCTTGATATGGTGATAATTACCTATTAAAGTTTAACACAGAGTTTAGTACCTCAAAAAATATGATACAGCAAATCGATTTATCCAAGTAAGATTAGACAGATAGAACAAACAGATACAGATAGTTCACTGATTTCTAGCATTGCATGCTTCAGGCTAGTGAGGAAATGTCACCATGCCACCATGGTGTGGCTAATTTAGTATGCACGTATGATCAGCAGTCAATCATCTTACTCCATAAGCAGGGGACAGCCCAGAGCCTGCAGAGCATGCATTGCAGTAGGCTGCAGGCCGCAATCTGTCCTCTGAGCAAGGTTATCCACTCCACGTTATTCCCTGAGATAAAGAGATTCCTTACCTGCTACAGATAACCGGTATGGGACTAATAGCCAGCTTCTTGAAATTTTACTTCTTGCAAGACTGAGAGACTTTTTATCTGCAAACAGCTTGATAACTTGCTATCTGGTACAGAGTGATATAAAGGATTGATTGCACATACAATCCTTTAGACATAAACCATCGGACAAAGGGTTTATTCTGAACATCATGACTCAATGGGAGGATCACCCTAAGAGTTTTGTCTGACTCTGTTCTCTATTCAGTAAATAGTCAGGTGGCCTTGCCATCACAAATTTTGTTAAGTCATGTAAACTTTGTTAAATCACAACTTAATAGCAGTATTGCTATTAATAGCAATTGCTTCTCTCTTATGAGTGAAGTGTATATCTCCTCCTCAACAGGCAGCTTGTTCTTTAGCTTCTTATTCCAGCCTGAGCAAAGAAGCAGTGATAATGGTCTATGGCAGAGACACTGAACTCATTGTATATTTCTGCATACCTCCATATACAAAACTCTTCATTCAATCTATCTAGCATTTTCTGAGCCCTTGCAAGAACATTACGCTGCAACACTTTCTGTAGAAACCATGGAGTTTGGAGATTTGCATTTCCTTTTACCAGATCAGCTGACCATATGTATGTACAGCACACCGCACCAAAGCATATCTGAACTTCATTTTTCATGTTTTGTTGGAGCAAGCATCATCATAATAAACATCCACCATGATCAAGATATAGCCCAGTAGGTTTATTGCTCAGCTACTTGAAAAGTCTAATCCAGAGAGACAGAGTGAAACAGAATAGTGATTTGAGCGCTTGCTGCTGCTTTTATTTCACTTCATTTCATTTCAGGAACCTCCTTTATAATGATACCTAAATTACAACTGTCCTTCAGCACAGAGAAATACTGCCTTCCCTAGCAAATAGTAACAGAGGAATTTAAGAGAATTAGCTTCATGGGGAATTTACAGCATTCGGTTGCCTTTATATTCTTGTGAAAAAAAAATTCAGCAGCTGCTGAGATTAAGCATCTAGTCCAAGCCAGAGGAGCATTCAAAAAGAAGCATCTTATAATAAGTTGCTCTGACCTTTGTTCCAAAAGGCCCTGAATTCAGAACACAGAAGTTCAGCCTTTCACAATGAGATCACCTTTCTCTCAATAAACATCAAGCCCCAGATGGGTATATTATCTAATTTAACAGTGACTATTTTAGCATCAAGAAATAGAGTAATAGATGCCAGTAGTAGCTGGCATACATATGTGTTTTTAGTGTGGATATTCCTAATATATTTGTGAATGAGGGTTTTTTCTCCATGTGAAAAATACTGTTTAGGGCCCAACTCAGGGGCTGTACAAAAGCAAGTACCAGGATTTAGCTTTGGATAATGCCCAAAATAAGTTGTGCTACCACATCCCCTGTCTTGGTGCTGAATCCTGTGTGGGGAAGGCCTCTTTTCATAGCATGATTTCAAAACACATTACATCATTAGACCATAATTTACAAACGCCACAATGCAAATAGTCCAAAGATTAAGTAAGGAAAACATCTGTTATCCAGCATGCAACTTCAGCTCCTGGAGCTGCAGTCTGGAAGCATGTCTAATATTTCATTGCAGAGGGCTCTCTTTCTCTGAACACTGAGCAATATGGGACTTTGGAGCATAAATTAAAGCTGGCATTAAGAAACATTTGCGGAGGCAAGCCTACAAGGGTTTTTCACATTTTTCTGAGGCAGGTGCTTCAAACATTTTGCAGCAAGACTATATCCCAAGAGCCCTGGTCACTGCCTGTAGGTACACAGAGCTGCTGTCCAATTTAACAACAATTCTTGAGCTTACAACAATCACAACAGTTAACGGGATTCACAAGCTGGAACCAGTCAGTGCCAAATTCACACCCAGAATGTTGCGACCACAGGAGGGCAGGCTAAAATTTACTCGCCTGCTTTTCAAAACTAAGTGTTTTGCAGATGCTGCCCCAGGTTTCTATTTGTGCACTTGGAAATCTCCTTTTATTAATAATTAGACTGATCTTGGGACTTCTAATGGAGTTCTGTCAGTTGGTTCATGAAAATCGCTTTAAATAATTCTGCACAGAAGGCTAGAAATATTTTGTTAAAAAGCATCAAAATGCATCACTATTCCCAGACAGAGAGTTTTTAGGGCTGTTTTGTGAGTAGAAGTAGAGAGTGAAAGAACACAAATCATTACATCTCAATTTTTATGCATTATTTGCATGCGCTATATATTCAGGAAAGACATTTTTATGGGCTGGAAAGTCTCTCTCTTCCTCAGTTCCAATCACAAACAAGGAATGTCAGAAAACACTAAAAACACCA
Source organism: Excalfactoria chinensis (assembly GCF_039878825.1). Classification (NCBI taxonomy): domain Eukaryota; kingdom Metazoa; phylum Chordata; class Aves; order Galliformes; family Phasianidae; genus Excalfactoria; species Excalfactoria chinensis. The sequence continues at coordinate 42,442,111 of NC_092828.1, forward strand.
TCAAAAGATCTCATTATTAACTAACTGAATTCACACTGCAGTCATTTTTCTGTAACAGAACCAATCTCACACATATGTGCCCTGTGGACTGTTTGTAAGTTTGCTCTAGAAGGAAAAATTGCACTGGTCCTTTTCTATTAACAAGAACAACTCACAGATCTAAGATCAGTTTTCGGATTTCCTTTCTAAGACCAGCAGAGTCTCATCCTCATATGCTTCACGCAAGGAACAGGGAAAGCCAAGTTTTGGCACCTAGATTCACATTTTCCCTTGGTTGTTAAATGGAGAAAACTTCCAACCACAGACTGGCAGATGCCACGGTACCAATGCTGACAAGTCACCACCCTCAGAAAACATGGCCTAAGTCAGGCTGAAGAGCTTGCATGGGATTCTATTACTGCTTTCCAGAAGTCAGCTCTTAAGGAGTGGGCATATTTCTTCCTGGAGACCCAAGGTCAAGAGTTGGAGGAAGGTGATAACACAAAGTGTGCTTATAGCACGCTATTCACTATCACCTTCCACTCAATTTGAACCAATGTTATACCTATGTCAAGTAATATTAGAGCACTTTTATAAGTAATGTAACTTACGTAAATTAAAAACACTAGTATTTAAATAGGTCTTCTTCACTTGCTGGTTGGAATTTTATTCTCTTATGTTTAAGAAATGTAGTCTCTCATTCTCCTATGGAAAGACAGACTGATTACGTATATGTTCTGAATTCTGCTTTGAAAGAAAAAACCAAGCCTCTCTCTTGTAAATCCTATGAAATATTTGCAATTTTACTTCTCCTTCAAAAAAAAATCTTACAAAAATTTCCTTTGTTTAAATTTTAATTGTTTCCACATTACCATCTTGCCTACAGTTGCTCTGGATGATAAAAGGCATACAGAAAGTTCCATGTATGCATTATACATTAATTCCCAACAGGAGATCTATTCTTTCATCATGTTAATGCTAAAATGAATTATTCAATTAATTCAAACATCTCTCTGAGCTTCATTCCCCAAATCCTATTTTGTAATATCAAGAGTCAAACCATCAATTGATTGGAGGCCTGTCTTTAGCAGTCAGTAAAGTTGTGTGTACATTGTCTAATGGTATTTGTTAAGCATTTCCAAGTCAGGAGAGTTTCTCCATATATAAAGAATGTTTGACAGAATCAAATTCTTGGGGGTAATAGGTGTAGGGAGGGAAACGTGGCCAATCACTGATGCATTCATTCCTTTCATGAGCTGAACTGCCACTAACATGCACCAAACACTGGCAATAAAGATCTGACTATTCAGCAACATACCACCAGGTCTTAGATTCATGAATACAAAAGGATAACACAAGCCAAGAGTGAAAATCAAAACATGCTGCTCATGCCCTCAGCTGGTAACAGTCAGCTTCCAAAATCTTTGGTCTTTGCTTTCAAGCAAGTGTAAAAGCTCTACACAGCAATTTGTAGGGCAGATCCCAGTCCCCAAACACACCTAGGAGAAAGAAAAGGCAGCACCAACTCCTGCCAGAGCAAGACCAGCACACTAGACTCTGCCACAGATGAAACACCAATAAAGAGGAAGAACTTTCACACTTAACATCCTGTCTGCTGTGGAGCTTGGTTGTCAAGGCTTTTCAACTCTGGCAACATGGACCAATAGCAGTAGGAATAACCAGGGCTGTGTAGTTCTGAAGTCAGACTCCAGATACTGACTTGACAGACATTTCTCAATGGTGCTGCAGAGAGCAAACTGTAGTGTTGCCTTCCAGGTTTCACCCACTAACTGCCAAATGCTTCCTGTTGTGGAGGAGCACAGTACCTCCAGCACATCCCTCAGAAAGAAATGTCTCATGAAAAATGCTGAAATGTCATGCTGTTTATCATGAATAGATTTTAACAGACAGCATTAATGTTCTGATCCTCTAATGCATTTGCTTCGATAAACAGACTACTAAAAACTTCTTTAAATGTTTTGTAAAGATCCCTTCAGAAGGAAATAATGTTTCAAAATTGCCATACTTCTGATAATAGATTTTTGTTGGTTTTGTTGTTGTTCTATTCTTAAACTCTACCTAAAAAAGTTGGAGACAGATACCAAAAACTCTGACAGCACAAACACAGTTATTCTACCCTTTGATCACTGACTGAAGATCAGTATTCTAGAGAGCAGTACCACAGAATCACAGATTGGGTTGGGAAGGACCCTAAAGCACACTCAGCCCCAACCCCATGCCATTGGCTGGTTGTCCCCACCAGATCAGGCTGCCCCGTTCCACATCCAACCTGGTCTTGAGTGCCTCCAAGGATGGGGCATCTACAGCTTCCTTGGGCATCAGTTTCAGAGTGTCATCATTCTCAGTAAAGAATTTCCTCCTAATGTCTAACCTAAATCTCCCTTCTTTTAGTTTAAAGCCATTCCTCTTTGTCCTATCACTATCAGACTTTGTAAAAAGTTGGTCTGCATGTTTTCTATGAGCCCCCTTTAAGTACTGGAAGCCCACAGTGAGATTTCCCTGGAGGTTCTCTGTTCAAAAAAGCCTGTAGGCCTCAATTGCAGTTTTCCTGTTGTTTGATGTGCTCCAACACATTTCCATGATAAGTCAAAGTTTTCTGATTGCATCATGGTTTCCAACTCATCCTACTTATCACCCATGCTGTGTGTATTGGTGTAGAGGCACCTCAGCTGGGCTATCAGTCATGTTACCCTTCTGGAGGATACTCCCTAACTCCTCTAGGACAAATCAGAGGTTTTTCTCTGCTGCTTCCTAAAACGTCAGCACTCACTGGCTCCTTTTCTGTCACTCAGAAGTACATTCCCTTCCCCTGTCTAATTTAGTTCAAAGCCCTGCCAGTCAGTCCAGACAGCTTGCTGTTCAGCACACTCTTGCCACGCTGTCAATTGTGTCCCATCTGACATCAACATTCCCTGCAGATTCTGCAGCTTCCTGCAACCAAAGGTCTGTCTGTCCTAGTATATCACTGCATTCTTGTCTTCAAGCAACAACAAGGAATTCATGACTTTGTTGTCACCAAAAATCTTTATGTGGGAAGCACAGATGCATGACATAGGCAAAATGCAAGGGAGTAATAGCAAAACAATGAAGTCTGTAGATTCTTTCATAACATACTTTCCAGAGAAGTCATCCTTTGAGTGTGTATTAGCCACTAGTCATTAATTTTCTTATTCTAAAATGTTATTATCAAACCAGGCAGTAGATAAAACGAGTTAGGAAACACCCTATGAATAGCCCATAATCAAAGCAAACAGCTCATGAACAACCAGCTTAGTTGTAAAATCACCTCTTAATGTCTTTGAAAATAGCTAGGTGTTTTGCTGCAAAGTCTCACACAGATATTCAGCTTCCCCTGGTGAATCTCCTAGGTTTAGGATGAATTCAGGGGCAGCTCACTGGGACAGTACCTGGGCAAGGGTAGGGCTGCCAGACAATCTCTGGATGAGACAACACATCTTTCCTAATACCTGCATGAGCACAAAAGCCCCACTTTGATGGCATGTTGATGTCCCTGAAAACCATACTGATCCAATCGCTTCTATTTCCTGATAGGCAACCTTGCTGCCTAAATTCTGGGGTCTTGAACCCCAGAATTTTTGGGGTTCACTTTTGTGCTGTGTCTCAGCACAAAAGCACTATTTCAGAGCTGTTCCAGATGTGGCAGTGGATCCTATACATCAAGCTTCTCATTTCCCAAAGAACAGCCATCCTTCTCCCTCTTTGTCCCGCTGTTCCATTTGTCTCACTTTTTCTACCACAAATGTTACTGCGATTCCACTTCTGTGTTTGTTTTGCATGGCTCTTCCTATATCTTCTCTCATTTAGGCAGTGTTCTCCATCCAGCTGAGGCAGGGACAAGGACCGCTCACTGCTCTGTACACAACTGGCCTAGAAGGCCTTCCTATCTATTAGGATAGAAAGCTCACCCAGCACTGGTGGTGGAAAAAGAACTGTGGGAGACATAGCCTAGTTTCAGGGACATCAGAATGGAAGGTAATGCTCTCAAGGAGAAGGTAATGGAAGGTAATGCTCTCAAGCCCTTAAGTGTCCCCTTGACCACCCACATGCCCCCTGACACCTCTGTCTGCTCCTCCCAGCCTTTTGGCAAGTTTATTACAGTGAGTTTGTTAAGTGAGCACCTGGGGCCCATGGACTAGGGACAGCATTCTGTGACTACCCATGTAGAAAAACGACAGTCCCTGCTCCAGAGTGTCCCTTATTCCTCCTCCAGGAAAGCCATTTTTTCCCACCGTGCCACAGGGCTTGGAGGAAAGGAACAGCTGCACAACATCAGGGTGAGGAGGAAACAAGGAACGCGCTTGTCAGGCACTTTCCTGCTAGAGCAGGTGTGTGGACAGTCAAGTCCATAACATGCCCTTTCTCCCATGCTTGTTCATTCTTCCCAAAGTCAAGAGCTGACAGTAGGAATTTGCCAGGTCTTTTGCTATTGCCTTAGAGATAAAAACCCTTACAATTCTCCCAGTGGGAAACAGGTTTAGTTAGACTTCCTATGAGAGCAAAAATGGTTTGGATGCACCTTGTGCTTCAGGGTACATCCTCCCCTGATACAGACCCAACCACTGCACTCCGTCAGCAACATTTATCCTCACTGACTCCTGAATGATCAGTGAGATGGCCTTCCTGTGCATGCACACACACCTACACATCACAGACAAAAAAGCAAAGCCCTGACAGGATAAAGAATTTATTTGTGGGCTTACACATAGTCCAGGAGCTGAATGCAGGCTTGTGTGTCACAGCCACATGATCCGTTTTTATGTTCAACACATACATTTAGAAAACACACTGTGTTTTAGTGCCATCCTATGGACACTCATCTCTCCTATCTCAGAAACTGAACACTGCTATATCCCAAGGTACCTTTAGAACAGACAAAAAAGCTCATTGCATCAGGCAACTTATCTGTGGCTTGTCCTCCCTTCCTGGCATTACCTATTAATAGGACAGAGCTGGATGCAGCCAGAATGAAGGCTGGCTTAAGCACTCAGACCTGAATGGTAGGGAAACAAATAAGCAATAAAACCTCTCTATGACATACACTATCACAATTCTCCAGCTACAATACAACCTAATTCTTTCTCTGAAATATTTTGTCTACAGCACTCTCAATCTTCCAACCAACCTTACTAAACATAATAAACGTCTGGCTCCTTCTGCAGCATATGTTGAAAAGAAGGAATACTGGAATATATTGTTTCTTAGAAAGGCCAGAGAGGGTTTTGTGACCAGTGAAGTGATAAAATGACATTTGCACTTCAGTGGAAAACAGACTTTAAGTCTGCATTACTAAAGCTCCGTGCTTTTCTTGAGCAGTAAGTGAATTTAAGGTAAAGAGTGCCCTCTGGAGCAGCTCTGGAGAAAGACAGGTATGCCTGTGCAGCAAAATCAACATAATTCCTACTCGTATTACAGTCGAGGAGGCAGGCTGCTATTCTTATCGTCATTTTTACATCTGCTTTTGCCTCAGATTGATTAAATAGGCAAAGCCAAATTACCCTCTGGTGGTGACGTTGAGTACTTAGCAGTCTTCTGGCTCCCCTCTAGCCATATTTTCAGTGTAGATTTCACCCAGACCTTTCAACTGTCAAACTACAATTTCTCAGTCCTCTTCCCACTCCAGGAAGGAAAAAGTCCAGAGCCAGTAAAATAAATAAACAAATAGAATAACATTATCGGTTTGGTTAAGTTTGAAAATTCAAGTCTCAAAGACACTTAATGTCTTTATACTCTAGGAAGACTGTACTGCCATTATTCTGCTTCCAAAAGAGTGTGTACATTTCAACATAGAAGCTTTAGTGTCAGGCCTTGTAAAGTTTCACTTACAGAATTCATGAGCAATATGTATTGAGGTGTGACTGTACATTTCTGCATTATATAGTTTATTCTCAGGGCTACAGCACTTCAGCTGTCGTAAAGGGCATCAGATCAGGGAATTCATTCTACTTTAAAGAAAATATAAACTTTGCAACATTTTTAAAGACATATTGATTTCCTCACTCACATTTGAGGTTTTGGCTGTGTTAACTTATTGCATGGGTCCAAGAAAGGACAAGCAGAGAAGGGGAAGGCTACTAGTGAAGACTGCTAGCAAATCCCTATTTGGTTCACTTCTGGATACTGCCTTTATTCTGGTGCTAAACACCAACATATGTAGTCAGGTATCTCAGACATCAGAAAGGCACAGCTGCAATTGCAAAGAGGTGATGGCAGCAGGAGCCCTAATGGGCAATCTGATGTCAGGACCTGGGAGGGGGACACTGAAGGCCTTGATCAGCCTCCTGGACCACCATCCACCTCCTGCCCAAAATCCTATGAGTCTCACAGGCCTGAACTTTCACTCCTTCTTTGAGCAGTGCTGTAGGAGAGCACATTTCCAGACATGTTGCAGCTGAGCCCAGAGGAGACATGGACACCACTGATATGGCCTCTGAACAACAGGTACACTTCTGGACTTGACCCATCACTGCAGGCTTGCCTAAAGTTCACTGGACCTCTCTGACCTGAGTTACTACCACTGGCCCCAGTTCTAACTCACAAACTTGCATTTCAACCTGCTTATTATCTCAGAGTTGTATGACAGTCTAGGTGCCCAGATGATAATAGCAGGGTAGATAACAGCAGGACAAGGGGAAATGGTTGTAAGTTGAAGGAGGGAAGATGTAGGTTGGATATCAGGGGGAAGTATTTACCACAAGTGTTGAGGTCCTGGAAAAGGCTGCCCACAGAGGTCATGGATGTCCTGTTCCCGGAGGTGTTCAAGGCCAGGTTGGATGGGGCCCTGGGCAGCCTGGTCTAGTACTAAATGTGGAGGTTGGTGGCCCTGCCTGTGGCATGGGGGTTGGAGCTTTGTGATCTATGAGGTCCCTCCCAACCCAAGCCATTCTACAGTTCTATGATTCTATGATGTAGGCCTGCTCACTTTGCTTGGTCGCTGTAGGCTGATCCCTGGCTGGTGAGGTGCCTGCCCTGCCAGACATCACCTATGGCTCCTTGCTCTTTTTCCTTTACAGTGCATCAAGCATCCTCAACAGCTGAGAAGAGTTTACAACATGTTTTGTGCACCAAGATCTGGTATTTTCTTAAATGATGATAGGAAATCAGACTATGACAGCGGAGTCTGAAATTAAGTACAGTAGGCAGGAAGATCTGACATGACTGCTTTTTTAAATAAAATATCACATTTACACAGTGCTTCTGATGGTGAGTGAGGAAGACATACAGCATAGGCCACCTCATGAGGATCTAATGAAGAGAAAGGTGATGTTTCCCATCTGCTGTGCTATGTACATACAACGCTAGCAGCACTGCATCTGGCCATTTCAGTCCTGTTTCTTCACATCTTAGCACAATTCCTTGTCAGGCCAGGCTTTATTCTTTCTAGTGCACTGCTGGATTGAGGATGGTAGGCACAATGCAGGTGCTGCTTAACACTTAAAGTTTTGCAAATATCTTCAATCACTTGTCTTGTTAAATGAGTGCCTCACACACTACCAGTGTAACAGGAATGCCAAATCAGCACACCGAGTCTCTTTTGAAGTTTTCTGACTACTGTAATAGCATAAGCACGTTTACAGGAATAAGCTTCAGCCCAGCCTGCAAATGTGTCAACAATTAAAAGTATATAGACACTGGGATGAAATCTGTCTACAGATTAATAAAAGGTCCCCAGGCTTTGCAGGGCTGGTTTATATATGATGGCTGATGTTACAGGTCAGGCAAATGGGATAGGCATGCAGCAATCATCCCCTCTTTGCTAGTGTGCTCCATGAGTGTGACAAAAGAGCAAGTTAGGATAAAACATTGAGGTGCTGCCAGTAAGACATCCAGAGAGTGCCATAAAGAATCCGAGTGTTAATAGGCAAACCGCAGAGCCAAAAGTCCCTTTCAGGTGTATGTTGTGCTACAATAATAAAAATTCTGAAATTTTTGGTGCAGATTGAGAGAGACAATTAAAAATCTAGAGAGGGACGGGTGTCAATGAAGGGTGAAACTCCCAGAGATGAAAGAGAGAGATAAATTCATCCTGCCGTGTCTCTGGTATATCATGAACATTCCACCTGAAGGACAGAGCAGTAGGACTTGAGGGAAAAGTGTGGCAATCAGATATAGGACCAATTGAAATACCTAGGGGAGTTATAACAGGATATGGGACAGATTGTCTTGCAGTACCCACAGCATGTATAACTTCAGAACACTACATAATGTCTGGGAAGTCACAGGCACATAAAGCAGAACAGGAAATCCCAGACAGGTTACATTTTTCCTGCAACAGGACAGTTTAGATAAGGTCTATGCTTTGGGCTAGTGGTAGAGTCAATTTCTTCCTCCTGTTCTCTCAAGTAATCCAGAAGATACAGGGATCAACAAGAAAAAATTACCTAAACGTGTAAGGTCATTCACAATATCCAGCTCTACTAGATCAGCAGTACGTGTAACAGAAAGACATAAACACTGGGGTGGATTAGCTTGTTGATAAGTTAATTTCTCCTTCAAAACTTTTAACTTCTTTATTTTTTTCTGGGTGTCTGTTAGGCCCCAAGTTTACAAGTCAATGCATTGTTTAGAAGCCTCATTTCACCAACACAAAAAGGGTCCTGCAACTGAGTCTTTAGTACCTAGGTTTGTTTAGTTCTCTTTTTTTCATTTTTTAAATCAAAATTGGAAGCGTTAATCAATTTATTTTATTTTTATTTTATTTTTGTAGTGGGCTCATAGTGGGTTTCATAATTTTGGTTTCCCAAAAGCTTGCAAGTTTTATGGGAGTAATTTTTTTTGTAAATAATCTGGGCCAGGCTTCCCTTAAGGAGAGCCTTATTTACTTTTGGACTGTCCAGTCCCCAACTATATTCAGTTTCACAAACACAGACAAACACATACACCACAGGGTTAAGTTTCAGGGAATACTAATTTTGAGGATATGCATACCTACCAGGGTATCAGACACATCATTTACTCACACCAAGACGGTGACCTACCTGGTGGCACCAGAATCGTGTTTCAGTCAGATCCAGGTTTTACTCAGACCAAAACAGTGACCCACCCAGAGTTGCCACGCCTGCTTTTCAATAATGCCAAGGTGGCATATACCATGAGTATGGGGCAAGGAAGGAGACAGCGCACAACAGAAGTCTGCTAACAACACAATAGCCTCTACCTGACCTGGCTGTTCTGGGCAAGCTCAAACTCTTCTGGCTAGTGTGACTCATGCAAGAACTGGAGGTAAGAAGGGTAAAGAGAACCCTCCCAATTCTCTTGCTTTCTAAACTCTTTTTAGAGCCTAAGTACAGCTAGATTCAGACTTAGCCTTAGACTTGGTCAATGATTCATGCCTAATAGCATTCTCGTATTTGCACATGTACAACTAACCAGACATTTGCCAACAATTTCAGACCAAATGATATAAGCACCTCAAGTAAATTAAGACCTTATGTTACCAAAAAAGTCGTGATTTTCCACTAAATTTATCAATTAAAATTAATTTTAGCCAGCCTAAAGTTTGTGGACTGATTTGTATTTTAAGTCCAAATGTCAGCATTCAAGTACAGTAAAGAGCTTACAAACAATCCTCATTGAAGCCCCACCATAACAACAACAAGAGAAAAGGCCTCTTCCTGTTTCATTTGGCTCCTGGAGTTTAGAAGAAAGAGATAGCTTACAGTTTCTCCTGGTTGTAGCACAAAATGAATGAGCTGAGTCTCAGCGCCATAACTGTTAGGGAACATCATGGCACCAAGTGCAAAACAGTGCCAGTGCAGTTGGAGACAGAAGCTTTATGAACTACGTTTCTCATAGGGAACACTTGGGCAGCGTCTCCCCTCTGTCCCCACATTCTCTCCTCAGCGGTTGCAGGGACCCAAACCATACACAGTTTCAAAGAAAGAAAAGAAGCAGATCAGCAGCTTAAAATACAGCTCTGGAGCAGGTCTACAAATGTAAAATTAACATAGCACAGTTTTTCGTACTTAACATAATCTCTTCTGTATGCAGCATGTAACCTTACCTTTTACTATGTAAGAGATAAAACTTCTGAGTTACATTTTCCAATTATTACCTGTCTAGTATAGCTGCAGCAGGACTGTATTGAGTATTTGAGTTTCACTGGGGAAACATAATTACAGTTTGAAAAAGTGTTGAATGCATTCCTATCACATCCTGACTAGTAGTTTATATGCTAAAAAGAAAAATGCTTAGGGCTCAATTCATAAGAGCTTTATGCTTCATTTACATTTTTCCATGCAGTTTACTTGGAAAAGTGGATAAATAATGTGAGCCTTTGAAGCAAAATATGAATTTTGGTGAGCCATTCAACTTCTGGCTCCATATACAGAGAGAAGCATACCTTGATCACCTTAGTTACCAAGGTAAGTATAAAAAGGCTGTCTTCAAAGTAAAATTCACTAAGCAGAAGCAAGACTCACACCACATAAAAGTCCTACTTCCAAGCTACCTTGTTCATAGCTACCTTGATTTCAACATCTAAAGGCGGAAAGTTTCCAGCAGCTAAAAGAATTAGGAACCTAGGGATTTGAGATGTTTTCTCTACTAGGTGCCACTAAATATTTGTGAGTATCTCCTTACGAAGTGAGCCTCAGTACCATTCAAAAACAAAGTACCTCTTTAAAGACCTCAGTACCTCTTTAAAGACAAATCCGCTTTGAATGTATGCCTGCATTGTTAATAACAGAAATTAAAAAGAAATGTACCGTTCTCCTCCAAAGTAATGACCATCACTTTGCAAATCATACCTTCTGCAGTCCTAATGGTTACAGGTGTCTATATGAAAAAAGTAACTAACTCAAATCAGTAACCAAGACTTTAAGAAAAGTAGCCACCACCTCAAAGTTTCCAATCAAATTCCAAAGGTAACGATCAAAATACAAGAGCTGGCAATATGTCATTATTCTAATTGGTGGTCAACATTGTTTATCTGATGGTTGGGGTTTTTTTAGTAACTTTTATGTCTTCATCCAGCCCTCTCTCTGCACAATAACTATACTAAACAAAGTCAGTAGCACGCAGAATGGCATTCCTCAGCTTTAACAGAAGAAATCTCTAGGAAAAGAACATCTAATCTATGTTTTTAAAATGCATTCTCTAAAAAGCTGCTTTCTTTGATAAATCAGCCTGGCTAATCAAAGCTACAATGAATTAAAAAGATTTCAATGTGTGGATATTGGTTAGAGGGCTGTAGGCAAGGCACAAACAGCCTTGGTCTTCTGAAGTTAAATCACAGACTGGAAACTCACACCAAAATGCCCACAAAATTGGGAAGAAAAACAAATGTTCAGATCTGCTACTTTCCCATCTGCCAGCATTTCTTCTGCTCCTTTTGGTGTGCGAACCTTGGCTTTTCCTGATCCTGATCTCTTCTTCTCACTCCATCCAACAGGCACCATTTTTTAATCCAAGTAGGAAATGCGTTGGATGGTTAAAGAAAATCAGCCTGGCAGATGAAGTCGTGGTTCATAAAACTATGCCCCACATCTTGAGGAAAGACACTGTGCTTCATGTTCCACCAAAAGCAGTTACTGTACTCAAGCAAGATGAGACATTCCTCGTGAACAGAAAGGTAATGCATCCCTCCAAGCATCAATGCAGTCTCCTCTGTAAGGATTTGTGTGATGCTACTATTGTAAATACAGCACTTATTACAGAACAACACGTCTGAAAATTCCCACTACAAACCCATCTTAAAGTACTTACATCTTTACCAAATCTGAAGTATTTGGCAGGATATTTTTCAGGGTCTTTCTGAGACTGCTGATTCGGGGGAGGAAGGTGACTCATTTAGGCTGATGTCACTCAGCTATTTCCAAATACAAAGCCAAGAAAAACAACAGTGTTTTCTCCACATCCTTTCCTCCAAGAGGCCTTTGTGTCTCTGATGGAAAGTGCAGAGGACTTAGAACAACAGAGAAAGGGTGGCAAGTGAAGGAGCGTGTCACCCTGGGAGGGTAAATGCTGACAACTACAAGGTCATTTTCAGCACAAAACAGCTGTTCTTGTACGGACTTGTCAAAAATCCATTTTTTGCTAAGAACAGAAAGAGTTCAAGATGCCCCACAAAGACAGACTCATGATGAAGCCCCAAGCTACGCAGAACATATTGCCCTGCATTCAGCAACCACATTTTTAGAGCAGCTGAGCCAATAGCACTGAGTGGCCACTGAAACCTGTGTCAATTCAGTAAGAAATGGCAGTGCAGAGTGCTCTGCTTGCAGCTTAGTTAAACTAGGTGACTGTTCATAAATAACCATTTCTAAATAACAACTGGGAGGTGACTAGCTAATTCTCTGAATGCCAAACACCCATGCTTTTCTCATTCAGATACAAATAATCCCTCATTTCAGTACAAGCCATTGCTGAATTACGGGATTACCAAAGCAACTTTTCCCATTTTTCAGGATCCCTTTTCCACTACCTGAAAACAGTTGTGCACAAATATGCTTGCAAAACAAAATGTGCTCATTTTGCAATCTTTGCTGCTAAACTTCTCTACAGCAGTAGGAGGCAGGTGTGGGTTTATAACCAAGTCTGGCAGAATCCTAACAACATCAGTGTGAATGTCAATACTAAAATTAATAGGCTGTTTTATGCGTGCATGAGCAGTTGTGAATAGGTGGGGAGGCGGGGTGTGGAAATAGAAACCCACAATAAGCAAAGCGCCCTGTGAAGTCACAAGAAGATGCCAATCACTGTGTTGAAAAAACAAAAACTAATCCATTTTAAAATGTACTTTCCACATGTCTCACTGAAATACATGACGCTTAGCAGACTGAAGATTTTTGACTGAACAGGTGATTAGCAAAAAACACATCCTTTCTCTCCTTATTTCTCAGTGTTTCTTCAGCCAACTGCCTCATGAAAGTCAAAGAAAGGCAGCATCAGAGAGCTGATTTGTTTGAAGAGAAATAACTAGAAAGCCAGAAGGAGAGATCATTCAGAGAGCAATTTCGGCTGGGGTAGCAAAGGGCAGAGAGGTGTTAACAATAAGTACTACACAGGGTAATTGTCTCCACAGCCAAATGAAGGAAAGCTCTGCTTCATTCACTGGAGTGTCTGAAACAAAGATTTCCAACAATACTTTTAGCTACTGTGGCCTAACTTGCCCACTGAAATACAAAGGCAGGGGAAGATCTCAGAGCACTGGTGTTCCTCGTGATAGAGTCAGTGATCTGTTAGAACTGCTCACTGCCATAGGAAGTGAGTGAGACTTTGGAGAGACCCCTGACAAGTGCAGGGAAGGTGGATAACGTTCAGTGCAAAAGAAACCTGCGGAGCTACCACAGAGAACTATCAAAGCTAAAGGAGTCTGGGAACACCAGTGCCTGCCAAACAACTTACATCAGACCATTGGGAAGTCAGCCCACTGCTCCCACACAGCAGAGATCTGCTGCTGATGAGCATGAGAGAGAAGGAGAGAGAAGGGAGGGGAAGACAGAAGAATCAAAATATCAAGCCTGATTAAGTTTCCTGTCTGGAGGCTCTGAAAGTTGATAAGTATCCTTAGGAGTTGGCAAAGGGGAGGAGTGGGTTGGAGCTAAACAAAGACAACTTGTGCTTAAGAAATTAAGCCTTATGCACTCTTTATTTCAACCCACAAGCCCATTTCTATAATATTTTCTCCCCCTCTTCCTTTGAGGAGGGAGAGTGGTGGAGTTAAGATCCCCATCAGGGTGAACACACCAGCTTCTTAGCTAAAACTATTAGCTTGGTTTTGGGGATTGGAAGAGAGCAAATTGAATGGCTTCAACCAAAAAAAAAAAAAAAAAAAAAAAAAAAAAAAAAAAAAAAAAAGATTTATTTTTCCAATAGGATTTGATGTTCTCCTTGAACATTCCTTGGTTACAAACGATGAAGTTGTACTTTGCCTTCTCAGTTCCAGCTAAGACCTGCTCTAGGTGTAGGTAAGTGCCTTTTATGATCTAGCTTTTTGGCTCTTCAGCCCAGCCTTCAAGGGACACAAACTCCACCTTTACAAAGGTAACACATGAAAACCCACCAACAACATTCTGTCTGTTTGAGCAATAATGTACCTTATAATAAGGCAACACAACTGCCTCTATACCTTTAGAAGACTCCACATCAGTTCTCCTCATTTTTATTTCAAGGTAGAACATTTAAATAACTTTCTCTTGCATTGCTCTGCTAACATCAGAAGCTGAATGAGGGACTACTAATATTGAAAGCACAAACCATTCAGAAAAGCCTCTTCTACACAGACCTGGGCTTCTGATTATTCCTTTATCAGTTCTTCTAAACTCCCTACTGCCCTTGTGGACAGACATCTTATTTAGCAGATATTCTCTCTATGAAGTACAGAGCTTTTGTCCACACACTTGTGAAAACATAGCCAGGAGAAATTCTGAGAACAGACAGGGAATAACTCAAATCTTGGTGTGGCAATAAATAGTACATTATCTAGCTAGCATAATCTGTTCTCCAGATAAATAAGCATGAGCTTCACATCACCACAGAATAAGAGAGGTTTGCTTTTGGATACAGGTACACACATAGAGATTTGCTGTGTTATTGCTCTAGGTGGAAAGCAGGCATTTTTTAAAGCAGCTTCCCAGTTTCTGAGGGTATACAGCTTGCATATTGTACAAACAGGCTGATACCCGGCAGTAAAACCAAGAGCAGCAAGCCAAGCTGCCACCTAGTGGCGTTCTGGGAATGAACGGCATCCTTTACAGCTGCGTTCAACCCTCATTCCCTTGGCAATTCTGACCCGTCCTGCTCTGAATTTGATAGCGTCCCTCATTTTACTGGAGGAAGGCACCCTTGGCAGAAGAGCTCACATCACAAAGCAAAGAGAACATATGATGTTGATGGCAGCAGAGCTATGGCTCTCTATCCCTTTGCAAAGTTAAACAACTTCAAAAACCTCATTCTGTTGTGTGATATAGGGTATTGAGAAGGCATTTCCAGATCACCATATTCCACACAGGCAGAAGAGGAAGAGGAGCAAAGAAACAGAAGAGACAGAAGGATATCTATGTTGACATTGCTAAACTATGTCTTCCCTTATCTGCTTTTGGTGTACCAGATGAAAAAGCTGTCTAGAGATCAACAAACAAGGAAAGTGTGATGGATGGTGTTTCAGGGAGAAGCTTTAAGAAGGTTTAATTCATTAGGGCAATATAAAATGTAACCTATTCCCTTGAAAATGGGACAAAAGATATATCCTACAGAATTATCACCTGGCAGAAGGTTTTGCACCACCTTGTAGAATTTTATGATCTGTCGAAATCCATGAGATGAATTCAAGCCACTGAGACAGGTTACTGCATACCCTTTCATAGAGGCCCTGTACATTGATGCAGGACCAAGTGAGTCGAAAGTAGCGACAGTAATTGAAAGACATGGAACAAATATGAATTAGCTACTAATAGCTACAAAGTATCAATGAAGCTACTACAACATCAGTGTTTCCTCTCAGAGTTGAACACAACTGCATGGGGGAGGAATGGAGAAAAATGGTTGGATTGTGACATGAAGTCCAAGCATGTCTACGATGAACACTTTTTGATCTGGGAGCTTGAGAATGAGAAGTGAGCAGCAGGCATACTGCCAAGGCAATGGGAAGGCAATGATGGATTAAAGGGAGCAACTGATTGAATGTGGCCTCTCAACTTCTCCCAAAATATTTCCTGTACATAGATATATTCTCTGCTGTTAATGATAGTGGTACTTAGTAACTGCTTTACGGGTAAGCCAAAGATTCCATACACACATATGGCAACAGAAATTATAATCAAGATCTTTCATTAATTTAATCATTTGTTAACGAGTCAAGGGAAATCGCAGAAAGACAAAATATAAGAGCAACTTGAGTGACTTTAAATGTCACTTTGGTCTTTTGGAGGATATTTTAATGCAGTAATTATTTCTTGTCTGACTTTGGTGTTCCCCTAGGAATAGCGCAAAAGCCTGCAAAGATTGCCTTAGTTTTCTGACTTATCGTCCCAAATTGATAAGCTCACAACTTTGCCGTGTTGTAATGCTGAATTTAGCCTGCTTTGTTGCCTACTTCCCTCTGATTTTTTATGGAAAAGTTTTCTCAGGAGGAGTTTAGCCATCTCTAAGAATGGTTTCTGTCATACTAAGAAGACTCAGTACCACAGCACTACAGAGTGGAAAAGCACTTAAAACATAGTCTCACTCTCTCCCCTAAGTCTCCATACACTGCCATCGTCCAAGCGCAAACTCCCTACAGCATGTTTGGTACTATATAGTAGTACTGTTACTCTACTTCAGAGTACTAAAGAATATGTATTCTGTAAAGAAAACACAGAAATTCTAGTAATAACAATAAAAACAACAATGATAGCAATGCACAAATGTTCAGGAGGACAAATAGCTTATTTTGGATCTAGCTAGAAGTACACAGCAATGTTACTGTCTGTGCTGCCAGCCACGTGCCACAGACCCCTTGCCACTGCAGCACCAGGAATGAGTGTGAGTGCCCCCAACCTGCACCAGCACCAAGTCCACATGCCTGCCTCATATCGCCTGACCACAGCCCTGTGCTAGGACAGTAGCAGCAGAGTCCCCTTCAAACCAGGGCTGCTGTGGGGACTATCATTATTTTATATAATATAAAAAGCTGCTGGAGAGCTTTAAACCTCAGCAGGTGTCAGCAATCTAAATGCATCCTGGCTGTAAAGTCTGAAGTCACTAATTTAATGAAGATAAAATTGGTGCAAAATCAGGCTCCCTGACTGAGACTGGATCTGCCATGCAAAATATCATGTCATCTTATTATAGAGAATTTTCATAATATAATTAATTAAGGGGATGGAAGCACCTGCTATTTGTTTCTGGATATTTGATTTGACCCAAGGAAAGTACTACATGGGAAAAAAAAAGAAATGCAAATGTGTTTAAAAGGTAACCATTTGATCAATTAATTTAAATAGCCTCCAGCTGTTGAAATGCTCGGTGTTTTGTCCAGTAGCATAATCTCATCCACACATGTTTACTTGATGGTACTTATAGCCAAATCCTTCCTTCTTTGACAATACCTCAAAACACCCGAAGTGCCTAGTAAACCAGATATCTTCCCAAAAGGACAATCTCTGGGCACATGCTCAAACCTCTCCTGGGGATATGATGGTCTAAATGACAGCATTTACACATTTCATATTGTTCTCTTGCTCAGCATCAACATATGTACAGCAATACACACTGTTAGTGAGGATAATAGCATCTTTGCAGATTTTACTTTAGTCTTTATACTTCCTTATTAACAGATCCAAATCTAATCTTCTTTAGCTATGAGGTTCATCATATGAATATTAATACATTACCCAAAGATCTCATGAATATGAATTAGAGGGAAGACTTTAAAAAATAGAAAGCCATTTTAGGAGAACTGTTTTTCAGAGTGACACGGGTTCTAAATTAATCAGCATCTAGTGAACACAAATAACACCAGCCCTGTAGGGCAAAAGCTTGTTTAATAAAGTTATTTCAGTTGTGCCAGAAATTGAGCCAGAAAATGTCAAGTTTATACTGCTTGAAATACACAGCTGGACCCAGTAGGTAAGAAAGTAAAACACCAGAAAAACTAAGACCCCGTCATTACTATTCCTACCAAAGAGAAGGTCTGAACAAGCAACTTTTATAGACACCCAGTGGGACATCTAGAAGAACGTAGTAATTCCAGGCAATACAGTTTGGTTCTCTGCCACATTTCAAGCTCATTCATAACTCCATAGTCAAGGGTGGCCCTGAAAACTGGCTCAAAAAAACTTCAAACTGCTGACTTTTGAAAATCATGTGAACAGAACTTACAGTGAAGTCACCACCTCTTAGCTATAACCTCTCAGTAAATCCCTTGACAAAGCTGTAAACAAGACCTGAACAGAACATCTGGGTCATTTAAAAAATAAAATAAAGTAAAATAAATGATAAAAGAATTAGAAATCAATTTTCTGTCAGAGTGGCTCAAGTGTATTTCCTGTGTGGATGGAGCAAAACCGAACATCTAGAAGCAAGAGAAAGAGCTGGGGAATAAGAGAGTTTGTTTTGCCCTCTGTAAGACTGATAGTACTGGGAGTGTCCTCGGTACAGTGTAGAAGAGAAATGCTGGACTGACACAGAGCTCAAGCCCTGAAGCTCTAGAAGGAGCTGGAGAACTCTGGGAACTTTGTGAGCTTTCCATGACCTCAGGATATAACTCATCTTTCATTTTGCCCTAACACTTCTCCTTGAAGCATCCCTTCTTGTTAGCACAAGTCATTGCGAAGTCTGCTAACTTGAGACTATCCAACCATATCTCATTGGGTTTACATCCACTTTGCGTTGGCTTTACTCTGCTTTACATGGTTCCTAAATCTTCCCATCGTACAAATGAGTTTCATGATCTTTTTAGCAAAATGATCTGGTAGGCATTTTTTTTTCCCCTATACAAAACACCCATAAATAAACTTACCCAACTATTATACATTTATAAATAGGTTTTGCAATATGATCTTGCATTACTCACATTTTTCATCTCCCTCTATAGTTCTCATTTACCTGCAGGCTTCTGCAGCAGCAAGATCCACAGCTATGATGTTATGTAGAATCTCACTTTGAGCAAAGATATCTCAAAGAGCACATCTCAAAGAGCCTGTCAGGAAGAGAAAGATCTGTTTAAGGTGCCTGGGACACAAATCTGAATAGCCCTCCGATGGTGGAAAGCCTACAGCCCTTCCATGCAATTTAGCCCCGTTTCTCTCGCCTGCTGTACTGACAAAATAAGCCTTTCCAGCTGGAGCTGGTTCTGCCATGGAGTGGAAATGAAGCTCCCCAGAACCCACAGGAGCAAGCTGGAGAGCCGGCAGCCCGAGGGCTGATGTGCAGCGCACCATGCCGACGCCTGGGGGCCCCACCAGGCGTGCCTACAGCAGCTGCAGTACCGCCCTTCAGTCAGCAGGCGGCGGGAGCGAGCCCTCAGGGCTCCGACCGAACGGCCTCTCGGAGAACCGCTAAAAATAGAGATAAATCCGCTCGTTCCGGCTCTGCCACAGTATCCGAGGCTGTAGGAAAGACTGCATTTCGCCGCCTGGCCCTAAAAGTGACAGCCGTACACCAAAAAATTACACTTTCCTGCGGGCCCTGCCGCCCAACATGGCCGACGGGCACTCGGGTTACTCGAGCACTACCACTCCCAGCATCCCGCGCGCCTGCCCTGTGCGCACAGATATGACTAGCTAGATGTGTATGTGCCTGTATGTTAAGGGAGCACTGGTACAGCGTTCACCAAGGCAGTCCTAAGAGCGGGGCCAATCAGCAGCAGACAAACTAATTCCTATTCGCTCTTAAGATGAAGCAGTAGCCTTCCCATAACACCAGGCTTTGTATTAATAACAGCCAAGCAAAGGTGAAAACAGCGTCAGTAGGAAATAAAATTTGCTATTAGGCACAATACTGCCTGGGTAACATACTGATATCTGCACAGGTCTACCTTAAAAACATGAATAGGGAGGGCAAACAGTAACTACTGTCAAAAAGCGCGCCCTTATTCCATGCAAGTACTAGACAAGCTTTTATCTTGGGATTTATGGAAAGCAAAGTATGGGCTAGCAAGAAGCTGTTCCTACCAGTCCTGATAGCAGGCTTACCTGTGGACACAAAGAATGCTTTAAATTCCATAAGGATGCTTAACACAGACTACCCCACTTCACTGCTCTGTTTTCTAAGCTACACAGGACCACTGCAGCCCAGCTCTACATAAGCCATTTCAGGATCAACAGCTGGGAGAAATGGGCACTAGCATTCCCTCTTCTCTATTAAATAGCTACTCCAGTTTTAGATCAGGCCCAGAGAAGCTGCCAGGCTCTCAAAGCAACACCTTGATTTCATTTTGTTTAGTCACTTGCTGGTAGGACCTGCATTGCGCACCACATGCAGAAAGCCAGACATCTGGTGAGCCAGGGCAGAGCAAAGGACAATTCTGTGCTGAGCCTTAAATCCCAGATATCCATAGCAAACAGGAAAAGGAACACAAGGCAGAATAAGTAAATAGCTGTAAAGCTTTGGAAGAATGCTGAAGTGCTGCTTCTTTACGTTAATGAATCTGCAAATGATTTTCCAGCAATAACACTGTTGATGGCACTATATTCCTGCTGACCCTAAGCATCCAATAGGAGGTGATACCCAAAGTTACATAGAAAAGAACAAGAGAGGAATAAGTGCTGTGCTCAGTTAAGAGCTGTGCTTGATAACTCTAAAAATCAATCCCAAGGCACAATCATTTCCTCCCCCTTTGGGCTGGAGCGTGTGGGTGTACATGAAAGGGGAAACCCTGCTCCTCACAGCTGTGGAGAGCACACAGCCAACAGTGAGCGGTGCCAACTCCTCCGCCCATCGGGGCTCCTATGCTCTGCCAGGAGCAAGAGGTGTGTCAGCAAAGAACGCGTGGCAGCAGCCTGCCTGCTCCTCACTCTTGCCTGTGGGACCGCAGGGCGCCGTGCTCAACCAGAGCCTTATTTCCACTCATGTGCCTCATGCTGCACAGCTGAGCCACGCGCAGCACGACACTGAATGTTTTCAAGCATTGCCGCTTGCAGTGTGCAGTGCTTCACAATGATTCCTGTTCAAGGGCAAACTCAGATTGCATCACTCACGTTCTATAAATGGAGAGTGCTAACAGCACAGCTTGAGCCGCTGGGAACGTTTTGTCCTAACTCACTTTGTTCTGTGTTTAAGATCCTTCACTAGAAGCACAAAAAGAACAGCAAAAATCTGTTTCTGAATAAACTGCTTAAATGATCAGAAGCCATTTAAAGTTTAAGGATGAGCGAAAGATGGGGCTCTGGGCAGCCTGACCTGGCGGGGCCAAGTAGCCCACAGTGGGGTTGGGGCTGGCTGTCTTTAAGGGCCTTTCCGCCCAGCCATCCTTTGATTCTATGATTCTATGACTAAATGTTAACTAAAAGATTAAGAAGCTCCACGAATGTGCTTAAGGGGCCTTTCAATGTTCAAGAACCTGACAGCCAAAGCTGAGCAGGTGGTGTTGCACATATACTGGCTCCGTAGTGAGACTGTCGGAGGGAAATGGAAACCACGCGGCGTTCCGTGCTCCTGGGAATACCGGGATTCGACACCCGAGACAACCACGGGGAAAACCCAGCGGGAACAGCACGGCGGCACGCCCCAGCCTCTCTCCTCCACGCCCCGCGCCCCGGTCGCTCCTCTCGGGGCGGGGTGAGGGCGGCGGGGGGGGCTCGGCCTCCATCTCCGCCGCCATTGGGGCCCTCGCGGGGCTGGGCCGCGCCGGGACGGCCCCCAGCGCCGCATTGGTCCGGCGGCCCCGCGGAGAAGAGGGGCGGGTCGGGCGGGAGCAGCGGCCGGAGAGATCTGGGGAGGTTCCGCCGCTCGCCGCCGGCTTCCCGGGTACGGCAGGAGGACACGGAGGAGAAGGTAGGGCCTCTCCGCGGCGCAGCTGGAGGAGGGAGTCGGGTTCGGCCGTTGCCTCCCCTCCCCTCTTCTGGGTGCGATCCTAACGGGTGCGGCGGGCGGGCGGGGCGGCCGCGGTCTCGTCCTGCGGCCATATCGCTGCGCTGGATGCTCAGCGTGCCTTGCGCGCTGCGGGGCGGCAGCCGCGAGTCCTCCGGGGCACGGGTGGGCTTTTGCGCTTTTCTCCTCTCGGTACGTTTCCATCTGCCGTGAGGCAGCCTCGCTGCAGGGAGGGTCACCCCACCGCTTGTTGTACGGCTTTGTCAGTAACGCCAAGCGCTGCGTTTCCTCGTCTATGTACACAAACCACTCCTTTAGGTTAAATACTCGGAGGCTGACAGGATCAGGCGGAGCCCCTCGCAGCAGATTTCCCCCCGCAGCCGGCTGCGGCACCCCCGGCCTGTTTTCCCCACATCGGCTTTTCTCAGTGTCTGCAGGCGTATTGCTTAGGAAAGAACAAGCTGTCCCCAGCCGAAAGCACAACTATTTACATCACAGCAGCCACAGCATGGTTTCGTGTTCCTTACTTGCAGAGGCAGCTGAAGAGCCCAATCATCATTGGGGTCCAAGAATCATAGAGTCTTTATGGTTGGAAAAGACCATTAAGACCATCTAGTCCAATCGTCAGCCCATCCCCACCATGAGCACCAAACCTTCCTGGTGGAAAAGGGCTTTTAGGAGGTGAAATTGATGGAAACAAACCCATTAATTAGCCCTGGATGTATCTTCCGATTCACGCTGTGGATTGTGGGAGCTCTAAATATAGCTACTGTCTCTTGCTCACCTCTCCAGCTGACAGAAGTGCAGGTTTTGCGAACTGGCAAGCTTTCAGTTTAGTTGAGCTGTGCTTGGCAGGAGGAAGTGAACGTGCTGTTGCTGCGACTCAAGGGCAACAGGAAACAAAAGAAAATATCAAGGAAGAAAATCAGTTATTAACTACCTGTGAGTATAGCGCAATAAGGGTGAGATGTTGCAGACGTCCAGGAGTAAAATGGAAAATCACTCATGGTGGAAACCATGGTTCATTCACATGGTGTTTGGGCCAAATTCATCCAGTGCAACAATATTGATTCCCAGCGTGTTTGGCATTGATTGAGTTGACCATTCCTCTGTAAATGCTAAATAAACACATCTTTCCTCACCTAAGATACTACATTAAAGATAAACAAGAGCAACCAAAGCAACGTGCTTTGAGCTGTGTAAGCTTACTGCGTGCCTCCAGAATGTTCATGTCACAGCCATTTTCTAATTGAGCAACTGCTCACCACGTTACCTTTACGATTGGTTTTGCAAGCACCCAGTTTTTGTCCGTGATTTAAAGAAATCGGTATAAAACCATGTGTCAAAATGCAAGATGCAATTATGATCTGAATCTGGAAAACACGATGGCAAGGCCATCATCAGTCCACAGTTATGTATCTCAAGGGTATAGATATTGCTCACTCTTTGCTGCTGGATTACATTAGACACTTCTGCCATCTTATGTATTTTTAATCTCTTTATTACGGTATGGAATACTTTTCACTCAATAGTTTTGCTCTTGGCGACTCTCCAGTACAAGCAAACATTTAGCAATAAGAGCGATCCCTCACTTAACTCTTATCAGGGTTAGTTACAGCGATCTGAAGGTCTAGGTCAAATCTATCTGGTGCAACAACATGGGCTTAATACCAAATGCACCGCAGCTCTTTTGAGTTTCATCATTTGGGCCTGTTACTCTGCAAATAACTAAGCAAATTGCTCTGCATTTTTCAGCTTGCTAGTTGGATCATTGTCAATGAATTTTATCTGTGCTGAGCCAACTGGTGTGTTTAATACATCCAAGCCAGAAGAGACATCTGAAAAGTCAGTGGAAAATCTTGCTTCCTGTGATAGCTTGGGGATTTCAGGGTTGGGTAGTGAAGAACACCAGGCAGAACAGCTAAAAGCTGCACAGACAGTGTTTTGTGAAGTTAAAGTGAGCAACTGTGCATATCTACAGACAGACTTAGCGGCGGCTCTTTGCCTTACGAAAAAAATAAATCATAATTCCCTTTCCAGTTCTGTTTTGAGAAGTACTACTCAAGTCCTAATGAAATGGGTCAGAACTGAATATTGTGCAGGAATTCAGCTCTTTAAAATCAAAAGCATGGATATTTTTTCCCACCCCCCGCAATTCACAGCATGTATGTTCTATCAATTACTTGAGCTGTACGCATGATAAACTCATTCAACAACCTTACCTCATATTTCCTACTTTTGATGAGATGGAACAAAGTCACTACCACCCTCATTAGCTCCATCGCAACCCCTGCCACCTCTGAAAATATGGGATATGACGGTGGAGGTGGCCAGTGGAGCTGCCTTGTCTCAATTTATCTGCAGCACTCCACATCAGAACTGTAACCGTGGGCTGGTCTGTGCAGGATTGTTTCTCGATGAGTCATGCAGAGGATCTGTAGCCTCTTCTAGGCAGTGCTGTGCTATGCACGATTAGCGGGCTCTGACTGGGAAATCGTTTCCTGAATGATGTAACTGATCGTCCCCCTTCCTGCGCTGATTCTTGATCAGTTTTCTCTTTGTTCTTGAAGACATTCCAGCTGCTGCATCTCTTTTATCCCTACGAATCTCTGCGAAGACGAGTTATGTCAACAGCTGCTTTAATCCATTTGGTAAGAAACGGAGGTTATCAAGTACGAAGGAGAGCCCTGCTGACATCCCGCCTCTTGCAAGACGAGAAGCGTACGACAGCCGAGTGCTGCATTTCCACCTACGAACGCCGGGCATCCCGCTTCGATTCAGACGGAAGTGGGCGGCCCGCCACGTGGGACACCTTTGGCATCTGGGACAATCGCATTGATGAGCCGATTCTCCTCCCACCTAGCATAAAGTATGGAAAGCCGATTCCAAAAGTCAACCTGAGCAAAGTGGGCTGTGCCAGCCATATTGGGAAGCGGAAGGAAAATGAAGACCGCTTTGATTATGCTCAGCTGACTGAGGATGTCCTGTACTTTGCAGTATACGATGGACATGGCGGGGCAGCAGCAGCAGACTTCTGCGCTAAGAACATGGAAAGATGTATCAAGTAAGTGTGTATCGAGTGAACGTGCGGCTTATGACTTGCAGTAGAGCCTCCCTCCTTACAACCAAAAGGGAATCTGTGTGCCATATGTTGCTGCTAATTGTCCCAGGTTGTATAGCCATCTATCCCTACAGGGACAGCAGGAACACGAAAAAGGAGTAATTCCAGTACTTCCCATTGCAACAGATGTGGTGTGATCTACTTCTCTGTGTGTTCCCTGCCCAGGAAGTGAGCCTGGAAAGACAAGAAAAGAAAATGTGATTGTACCTACCAGGAGAGAGCAGGGAATACAGAGCATGTGAATTACCTGTTGTCAGATGGGGGTTACGTGATCACAGTGGTGATCTCTCTCTGATGTGTGCCTGAGTGTTGGAAGAGGCACTTTACCTGTTTGCAAAATTAGAGGGTTGAGCTTTCAGTGCAAGTCATTAATAAAGCAGTATTACATTTTTACTGTAATCTAGCATTATTCAATACACACGGGGAGGAAATAAGTCTATGAAAGAGACTGATGAAGGTGAACACTTCTTGGTAAGAAGTCTAATTTTTTTCCACTGTTTGTTCCCAGGGAATTTGCTGCTCAGGAGGAGAACTTAGAAAAAGTTTTGAACGATGCTTTTCTAGAAATAAACAAAGCATACGAAAGGCATGCTCAGCTGTCTGCTGATGGTAGGTAAAAAAATATTCTACTCTTATGGGCGTGGGGAAAAAGAGGCTGGTTATTTGCTTGGTAGTTTTGTACTAAGACTCAGCAGCCTGAAAACTGTTTTACTTAAGATAGGTTGTTGCTTGAATCACTTACCGTGAACTAAACAGTTGTGCTTTACTTCCCTGAAAATGAAAAAGCTATTACAAAGTCTAGGTCAAATTGACTGGGGGAGTTATTAATCTGAGCTTTAGCATAATCCACACTGAATTTATCTTAACATCATTTTGTCAAGAGCGGTGTTTGTCAAGTTATCAAGGAGTGATTTAAATTGGTAAGGAGCATAATCTTCTTGTGTGAGAAACACTGCCTTCTTTGGGCGGCTTTGTTTGTTTGTTTTCTTTCTGAAAAGTTGCTATTTCTTTGAGTGGAAAGGGACACTATCCAAAGTTCCCCTTTCTCACTTGGCTGCTGCAGCTTAGGAGGAACATAAGCCAGAAGTAACACAAACAGTACTGCTTCTGCACAGAGAGAATCACCAGAGCAGCTGAGTATGAAAGGGGAAACAACAGTCAAGGGGAAAACAAGATTCTCTGTGGTAAAGCTGGCACCAGCCCCTTTAGATTTCCTTAGTTTTGGCTGTTTACCAAGTTCTCGTATATACATATAGAGACTATGCACATCTGAAATTCCACTCACAGCAGTTGGAGCTTATAGGGAGTAATTTGGGAAGCAGATAGAGGAGTTAGTTCACCTAGTGTTTAAATAAACAAAAAGAAAACCAAACCCAAACAACCTGTCTCAGTGCTGCTGCAGATACTGGCGGTGCAACAGGACCTTTAGGGAATGAAGTTACACTGTGTCCTTGGGGCTACTTCCACTTCTTTTAAGCACTTGGTGAAAACAGTCTAGTAACAGAGTGGTTTCCTGCTCTTAAAGTGCTAACCAAAACTACCTAGGCTTAAGTATTTCCTGGCTGGACAAGTTGCCTGACTGTTGCAGCACTGTGAGGGATGTACAGCTTTCCTCTTACCTGGTAAGAGCTAACATATCAGAAAAGATAGTGTTTCTCAGGTTCTGAAATGCAGCCCTTAAAAAGGAGGTATTTAATCCGTAAAGCTCATCTTTCCATTATAACCTATTTTATTTCCAAATACTGGAAACCAGCCCTGTTGCTTAACAAGAATAATAGTGGGGTAAAAAACCCAAAGTCATTTTTGACCTGTGAACTCAGTTTTAACTGAGCTAATGATAGGGATATCAGTAGAGCAGATGAGCTTTGGATCCAAGACTCTCCCTGCAAGCCCAGATTAAAAAACAAACAAACAAACAACACCTGCAGGCTCGTGTGCTTCTCTGGATCACGACCTTTTACTTTCTGTGATTTGTTCTATCTGCACCCTACCCAGTCCATTTGTTATTAAGGCAGTTCTTTATTTTGCTCATGCTCAAGTTTCAGAGCATTTCCTTGAGGAGGATGTTTGGGAACGATACTGGGTATACTGTTGTGCTAATCTGAACTCGGTTTCCGATTATAGCATTCTGTACTTGAGACATAATGAATTGAGTGAGAAAGATATTTAACAAACAAGCTGTACAGCAAGCTGGGCATTTTGGAATTCCTCATAGGATTTTATCATACCATTTAACTGACTAATCGGGGCTGCTCACTGAAACATAATGCAAATGCCAGCATATTTATGTAACAGTCATCGAGATACTGAACAAACCTTCTGCATTAAAAAAGCTTGATGACCAACAAAATAGAAGGGAAAAGCAATTGCTTAACATCCACAGGGGCCACATCCTACAAAGTACTCAGTGTTTCTTAGAGGGGCTGAATGCCTGCATACTCTTCTCACAGGAGCCAGTGGGATCTAAAAGTGCCCAGTGCTCTTGACTGGTTGCCCAGCTGAAAATAAAGCTAAAAGGCAAGGAGTGGAGAAATGGGGCACACAGACAAGTGCAGTTTTCTGAACAAAGCAAACTTTTTGCATATCTCTTGATTTAAAAAGTTTAATGCTTGTTTGACTGTTTGGTGTGGATATTTTTGTCATTGCTGCTCATTTGAAAGTTATGTAAAATTCAGTGTTTTGCATGTATCCTTGTTAGAAGACTAATTCCAAACTGATTCAGTTTGCCAGCAAAAGTTCTGAATAATTGTGGCTGTTCTAGATGCGATGGTCAAAGTTTCTCAGAGATAGTGGTCAGTGGTGTAACACAGGCCATCTGGCATATGCTGGATGCTCAGCCCCCTTTCAGATCCCTGCCAGAGCTGATGAAGTGCTGAAAAATAGCTTACTTAGTCTTGTTCCCATAGACAGCCCTGCCAGGGCTCCTTTCACTGTATTCTGTAAAAGGCAGGGTGGATGATCAGGGTGTTCAGATCTTTACTAACACACAACCAGCTTTGAAAATGAATGCCCAGGTGTTCGAAGAGATGGAATTGCCAGGACATGACTACGGGAAAACCCTGTAACCAAAATCTGTGAAATTCTGGCTAACACAATGCTTATGATGATATCTAGAGGGGAAAAAAAGAACATATTATGGCAAAAATTTAACAGGACTAGAATATTAATTGTTGGAAAACATTGCTTTGTCTTCCAGGATGCTGCCCTTTCTAGACCAGTTTACAGTTGAAAAATATTTGAAATTAGAGTTGAAAAACAAGTAGAATAATACCTTATTTGTGTTCTCAATAAAAATAAAGGCCTATGCATGTGTTCCAGTACTGCTACCATGCTTGGTGTGTGGGCTCGCTAGTGCTGTTGGACTGCTGTACTGACCTGCAGGCTGTTCCTGTATTCCCTCTGACAGTTTCATTCAAAGGCATAAGAAACCTTCTTTTGGAAGCCATCCACCATGTAAATAACTTATAATCATTAAGAGGTCAGAGATATGCCTGAGTCTTGAAGCATGGTGTTCAATATCTCTTCCGAAACTCATTTTCATTCACTTCCACACATTCAGGTATACCGTTAAATCACTGCTAAATTAACATACAGGACACAGTAAAGGAAGTTCACAATCAACCAACACATCACTATCCAGGGAACAAACACTAATAGAGATGGACAGTTTTCTGTTACATTGGACATGCTCAAGGAAATTAGGACACTGCTCTGGAGAAATGGAAAACAAACCCTGCCTTAGCCTGGTGTGGTCCTGCAAGGTAAATGCTGCTGCTTCTGTTCACTGCAGGCACCAACCACCACTCGGGGAAAATAACAGGCAGGCAGTGTTTCCATCAACCTCCCTGCTCACTGCATCTAGCTCTGATCACATTGACCACTCGCTTCTGGAATAGCCACCTTGTTAAAACATAGCCAAGTATTACCTGATGTGTCTACATTTGAAAGGACTTCCTGGAAAATTAATGTGCTGAGCAAACAGTAAAAGTATTTTTAAAATAATCATATTTACAAAGTAGTATTTAGATTTTTTTTAAGTTATTGTTTGAATATATGATTATTTTTTCTTTGAATATGTTAACCTGCAACACTGAGGAAAAGGGAGAGCTGCAGAAATGGTTGCTTACATATTTCATAATGCCATCAACATCATAAAGACCCCTTTTTTATCCAGAGGTTTCAATAATTACCAAATCAAGTTAGACAACAGTAACTACAGTATGATGGGGGCGTTTATTTTGCATGTTTGCCTGTGGATCAGGAGTCGTTCAGTGCCTTCATTAAAATGGCCCCACTTTAGTTGACACAGTTTTGAACTCTCAGTTTATATATATATACACATATATTTACATATGTAAACTACCTTGGGAAAATGGGCCATATTTTGAATATTTTCTGTAAGGTGGCTGCTCTCTTATGAGACAGTCATATCTGGCACTGTATGTTTGGTTGGTTGACTGTTTAATTGGACACTTACCATCAGCCCCACAAAAAAAAATCTATATCTGTGGCCAAAGATGCAGTCTCCATTATGGCCAGATAGAATGTTATACAGCTCATCCAGGCCCTTCCTCTGTAGAAGACACTGTGGGCGAACCCAAAATGACTATGTGCCCTGTTTTGCAGCCCTTGTCCTTTCATCTCCAGTGTTGCAGGTTTATTTTGTTTGAACAAAGTCCCTGGGTCAATTTCCTATTTGCCTCTGTGTACGTGTTATTTGTGGCAGACACTGTACCTGGTCAGCAGCTCTAGAACTGGAGGCCCTGGACACTATATGCTGGGCTTCAGTGGAAAGAGAGATCTGCTTAATTTTGTCCCAGGTGAAGGAGTCCGGCGGTTCCTAGCCTGGACTACTGGAAGGTTCCCACATCCTCTTTGTCACATTAGTTGAGATGACTTGCAGTAAAAAGTGTCCAGTGAGTGTTAAGAACCTATTGAAAGATCTTAGTTTTATAGTGATGTTGTTAGGTAAACGAGATAAACTCTTTTAATTTTAAAAATGAGTACACGTGCTGATGCAATATATTTTTGTGTTATTAAATAACCTAGCAGCGGTCATAGTAAAGCATTAGAAATGTTATCCCATCGTCACTGCTGTGTTTTGGAACTGTGTGAGGGGTCACACGATCCCTTCAGCCTGACCAGATCCACATTCTTCCACCCCTACCTGATGGTGGTTCAGTTTCAGAGAAGAAAGCATGAGCGGCATTTGTTTTCCTCAGAGTGCAATTTAGCAAGCAGACATTTATCAGACACAAGTTGGTACAGCCGTTACCACAGCTCTGTGTTTCTGTACCTTTGAGGGATCTTCCGTACCATCCTCTGCTTCCTTATAGTGGGTCTGTTGGCTTTAAGAATTGGCACTGTAAAGATGAGCGCTCAACTGAATGACCAGAGGTGTGCGGTCAGTCATGTATTACAGACTGCAGACCAACCTATTCTGAAACCACATGTGTTTGTCAGCATAGTTCCAAAACAAGTGATGAGATGGGAAGCTAGTAGCATTAAATTTAATGTCTAAATAAAATATATTTTCTGCAAAGTAAAAAGGGCAGTTTTAAGTAGGTTCTTCATTTTACTTCTTTTAGCTCTTGGCTAAAACAGGTATTTTACTGGCTTTACTAAAATTTCTAATCACACTGCTACTTGTTATTATCATATTTTATAATATACCTCAAAATGAGCCTGCACTCGTGTAGTCCTTGCTTCAAAGTAGAAACAAGATGTCAGTGCTTACCTGAATGCTCAAGAACCTACTGGCATCTATGTGGTTTTGAATCCTGCAGTCTGTATCACAGCTGGAACATAAGTCCAAGGTGCATTCTGTGTCACCATAGTGGATATTCACTGTGCACTTGTTGGTTAAGTCAGTTAACCAAGTCACCACAGCGGTAATAATACCTGTTTTAATTAATAACACAAGCTTAGTTTATATGGCTTTGTGGGGTTTTTTGTTTCGTTTCAACAACTCACTGCTTTCATCTGACAGCAAGGCTCCATGCACCCATCAGGGTGCTGTGCTGCCCACCCCAGGCCCTTCCACCATCCCAGGTCAGTGCCACAGAGCCAAAGGCAGGAGCACGTGTAGTGCAGAGCTCTGCAGAAGTGGTGGTGGGAAGATCTTCAATCATTACTTACATGAAAATAGGAATGTAGCTAGGGATTCTCATTGCTAAATGAGCCCCAAACCTCTATCTGGAAGCTAGCTTTTAAAACCTGTTACTGGAACACCTCAGTGTACAATAGGCCTCCAGAGGGCCTTTCAGAGGCCCTTGCATGGGGTGTGAGTTCTGGGCAATTGTTGTTCCCAGCTTGGCTTTTTACTGTAAGAGCTCAAGAAAGCAGGAGCCAGTGCTTTCCGGGCAGCTCTCCCTCACCAGTGCAGCATGATTTGCAGGAGAAGATGCTATCTACAAAAGTAGGTTCTTTCTTTAAAGAAAAAGCGAGTGGAAAAATGAGGGCTGGGCAGTTCTGGCATTTCCCTCACTTGGGATAAATCTTCACACCTTTTCTGAAGCAGGCAGACAAACTTGTTTTCCCCCTTTTAAAGCACAGGTTGCTTTTTTCCCCTGAGCAAGTTTGCTTGCAGTAGTCACTGCAGCCAGGTCCCTAAAACAGTCAGCTTAGATCACTCTTCCCCCCCACCCCGCCCTGTAAGAGGAGGAAGCCAGCAGCTAGGACTCCAGCTTGTCCTCTAGGCAGTAAATGTCAAATGATCCCACCAGCGTACAAGGGCAGATTGCCCAAAGGCATGTATGGCTGCTAGGTGACTTGCACTCATTTGCATTGTAATGCAAGGCGAGGAGGAATCCAGCTCTGCTTTACTGCTGCAACCTCCAACAAATCTGCAGGGCTGTTAGAGAACAGAGTCCCCTTCTAAAGAAACGCTGCACTGGCTGGCAGAGCCTTTTGTCTCTTGACAAGCCAAGGGGAATGAGAGGGAGATTATTAATAACAACAGCAACTAGAGAACCCCGCAGACTGTGGCCAGGAAGCGATCTGGAGGTTTTCTTCTGCTGAACTACATGCAGCTCCAATTGCAATTACTCAGCCATCCACTTTGCTGCCTCACAGGAGGAGAGAACCATCAGCCTTCTGGTGGGCTACCAGTGCTGACTGTGCATAGGGATAAAGACAAGAACCTCATACCTTGAGAGGAACTAGTAGGACGGAAAAGCTATTTGCTACAAAGTGAAAAGAAGCTACTGTATCTCATCCCGCTTTAATTCCACTCGCCCTCTTGCATGGAGCCCTGCTGTGGCACAGAAGCATTGACACTCTCCACTTTTCCTCCCTGTCACCCCATCCCAAGCCCTGTATGCATGTTTGTTTGCTATTTTTTTTTAACATATCTATAGCTCTAGTTTAAACTTACAGTTACTGGTAACGCAGAGCACAAGTTGTCCTTGTTTTAACTGGTTGACACTGTTGCTCTGTTATAAATGGTCCTGTGCTTTGAGGCAGTGATAAAATCTCTCTCTCTGATATGACATTTGTAGCAACTCTGATGAACTCTGGGACCACTGCAACGGTGGCCCTGCTGCGGGATGGTATTGAGCTGGTAGTGGCAAGCGTGGGTGACAGCCGTGCCCTGTTGTGTCGAAAAGGAAAGGCCATGAAACTCACCATTGACCACACACCAGAAAGGAAGGAGGAGAAGGAAAGGTACCTGTCGGTTTGTGTTGTGGCTTTCTGGGGAATGGCCTCTGGTGTGCTGTGCTGCTGTCAGGCTGTTCCTAGGAAAAAGGCTAGGGCTGAACACAGCAGTCCAAGATGGAAAAAGTGGCACAGCCCCAGTTAAGTCATCTATTTCCATTTCAAGAACTGGGGATTTATGAAGTCCAACATGAGCATAAACTGTCATTGTAGTAAGACTAGCAGAGCTAGGACTGGGTACTGAGCTGTGACCACGTGGTTCAGAGACTCATTCAAGAGTTCCAAGGGATATCCAAGATGTAAAGAAATATGCTATAGTTCCCAGGGCAGCACTCAGCCCTCTAAATCCTATCCCTTCTATGGAGCCCTTCAAACAGGGCCTCTCAGCTCAGGTCTTTGGTACCCCATCTCACATCAGCAGATAGTGGCAGAAACTGCAGCTACAGACAGGGGGAATGGTCTCAATCTGTAACTCACCTTCTCTTTCTCTCTTGTGCCTCTGGACAGGATTAGGAAGTGCGGTGGCTTCGTTGCCTGGAACAGTTTGGGACAACCTCATGTGAATGGTAGACTTGCAATGACGCGGAGCATAGGAGATTTGGAACTTAAAAACAGTGGTGTGATAGCCCAGCCAGAAACAAAAAGGGTTCAGGTAAAAGAAAGCCTGGTTCACAGGCACAGCAATTGGACTAAGGGGCAACAAAGCTATCTGAAGCAGGTGGTGGTACCCACACAGTTTGGTCAGGTGGAACCTGACCAGGCTTTGGTTTTTACTTGTGGTGAAATAACCCATAATCAGCTCTACGTAACTTATCTCAGATTAACACTAACAAGGTAGAAGAGAATCTGGTCCTGACAGTAAAGTCAAGAAGGTCAACTTTTGAATCCCTGTTATCACAGTATAACATAGGATAACAGAAGAAAGACTGTGTGTGATATCCATTACTGAAATACAAAGGTGTCATTCTGTTTGGGTCTCGTGGTATGACACCTACTTTCAAGGTTAATGCTGGTACAGAGCTGCCACTGAGAAGTAGGTGGGATTTGGAAGAGTTACGTCACTGAGGACAGCAGAATTTGTAATGGGTTACATATCTGGGAGGAAGGGAAAAGGAAAGGGCAGTTGCATGCATCTTACCGTAGCTTGCAATTGTCCAGGAAACAGATCAACCACCCATAAGGTATTCAGCACAACCACGTTCATTGTTTTGTAAAGAGAACAAAGTCCCTCCTCTCAACTCACACTGTTTGACATTTTCCCCCAATGGATTTACCAGTCCAACAGAAAACTCTGTCCATGAGGACTGAAGGGCTCAGGAGGTGACTGCAGTGCTAACATGTCTTCACTGAAATCCTCATGGGTAATGAATGGCTCTGGTCTTCTGGCCTCACTGTATCCAGAGGGATAGAACTATCCTAGAACTATTAGTCCTCATACAGAAAGCAGGGGAACAGGCAGCACTCACAGAAAAGAGTACTTTGCAACAAAAGGTAAAGAAATCAAAGCAGCAGTTTTGCCTCACAGCACTCTCCTCACTTTTGTGCACACTTCGTACCTTTATTGCAGTTGCATCATGCAGATGACGGCTTCCTGGTCCTTACTACAGATGGTATTAACTTCATGGTGAACAGTCAGGAGATCTGTGACTTCATCAACCAATGCCATGATCCTGCTGAAGCTGCCCATGTTGTTACTGAGCAGGTAATGCTAGGGTTTCTTGAAGCATCAAAGTGCCACATCCTTGCAGGGACACAGGGCCATCATTTCAATTAATGTGCTTAGTTCTTTGTCCACAGAACTGCTGAGAATGTCATCAACATAGGCAAAAAACAGCAGTTTCCTATTGGAGGTTTTGGACAGTGATATATTCCATGGAAAGCTCTGAAGCATGCATGAGCCTGCAGTGTTGGAGCTGGGAAGAAGCAAGGAAGTCTCAGAGCATGCTGTCCTATGTGGAGTCAGACAGTTGTTCCCTTTTCTGAGCAGGATTGTGATGCTGACAATTTATTTCTTCCTCCAGGCAATACAGTACGGCACTGAAGATAACAGCACAGTTGTCATTGTGCCATTTGGAGCGTGGGGAAAGTATAAAAACGGCGAGATCAACTTCTCCTTCAGCCGCAGTTTTGCCTCCAGTGGGAGGTGGGCGTGAAGACCTGACACAGCTATAATTTCCTGCAATAACCTGGATACAACGTGCTGTAAGAGAACACATCCATCTGTTCATAGGTTGACTTGGTGTCTTGTCCATCTCTTCTGTTGCCAGCTATGGAAGATGCAACTGCTCCTTTGGTGCGTAATTGCTGCTTAGAGCTGATCGCATTTTACTGTGTTTATTTATTCAGATCAGCACTGGGTTTCTAGTCCCAGCAGCTCCGCACACCATTTCATTAGCACAGACAAGTCTCTGGGCTTGAGCTATGACACATTGGTTTCATCCCAACTCTTGTTACCCAGTACTTAGTTACCCGGCAGCTGTGAAAGTCCGAGACTGAGCCATGCGGCATTTTCTTTGTACGTTAATACACAGGGGAACAAATGCAGTGTTCTTAGCAAGACAAAAAGGGAGTTTGTTGTTTTCCTGTACCGTGCAGCCACCCGAAGCTCCCCCACGTTTCAGGAGAGGGGGAAATGCCAGAAGCAATTAGCCTGTGGTTATGTTCTGGTGCCAGGGGCATTCCATGTAGCTGAATGGCATCCCAATAGAGCACTGCTTTGCTGGGCTTCAGGCTCTCTCTGCTATTACTTGTGATCCTTCAGTTCCAAGGAGCCACATGCTGTTGGACAGATGGGAACCCATTGGGCCCAAAGCCCCTACGGTCTCGGTGGACCATGCAGCAGCCTCTGGCACCACATTGCTTTCAGTGTATTGGTGCCCAACAAGAGCACGTAGAAGGGGTGAAAAAAGCAGCCCATTTTTGAATTTCAGAGACTATAATCAATTTGAATGTCTTTTTTTTCTTCTTTTTTTTTCTTCTTAAGAAAAGGGAATTGTTTGAAAGAGCTTTCAGTTCAAGATTCTTTGGAGGTGTGAAACAGGAGAGCTCATTTCTTCATATGTGAAGATTTTCCTGCCCTTTTTTCAGTTAGTTGTAGTCTCCTGGTAGCACAAAGACAGCTGTAAAATGCCCAAAGCAAGAAAGCTAGAGAAAGAAGAGAATATTTTAGCAACGTATGGCAATTTTGGTTAAGTTTTGGGCGTTGTTTTTACCAGGCATCAGATAGTTGGCCACCAAAACGTAGCTTTATACTTCAAAGAAAAGATTTCACTTCTCTTTCTGGTGACAGTCTTTGTCCAGTGAGGCACAAAAGGCCAGAGCCCTGAGCCAGTTCGGTGTTGCTGTGATACAAGCTGCTGGTGACAGGTCAACAGCAGATCAAGCTGTTCCACATACCTCCTTCAGCCTCAGTTCTCCCTCACCCAAAATCAGTCGTGCATCTCCTGTAGCCTCCAAATTGCCCCATTGTGAGAAAATACGAGCAGAGAAAAGTGAGGCTTTTCCCATGTAGACAACGTTAGATTTTGTTCTGTGAGTGTTTCCAACAGCACAACTGTAAAAAAGCAAGGAAACCAACTGACAAGAACAAAATGTGAAAGAAATTGTCTGATACGAGATCTCCTTACAGCAAGGAAAAATATTTCTGCGATGCCTGCTCCGATTCTCATTTTCCAGCATGAAATAAGTATCTGCATCTTTTTTTAGCCCCTTCCAGGCCCATGGTTACAGCACAGTCATTCCATGTGTTCTTCTGGTGGCAGGCTTGGGAACACCCTGCAGGTCACAACATTGTACTGACAGCATTAATACTCTCCATACAGACAGTACAGTGGTTGTGTCCCATCACTTGGTGTGTTTATGTGGTGTACATAATGTGTATATTCTCTTGATGAGTATAAAGAGCTTGTGACTCAATATTTGTAAGTCTCTATCGTGTTTGGTGCTGTTGCCCAGGCAGGAGTGTTTAATGAGCTCATCATTAGTTTACAGTTACAATACCTTCTCCCTTCCCCAAACATCCCCAATTCTGTCTTCATATGAGATCAGAATGTTTGGTCCTGGTCTCTGCCTTGCTTACTTGAGGCAAAAGGGCACTTTTAATTGAGAACCTGCAATTCTTACCCTGCACAACCTGTAGCAAAAGCAGCAGAACACATCTTCTCCTGAGCACTTGTAGAGAGGCAGCACCTGACAGATGCTCAGCAAGCTGCTCCAGCAATGCAGTTATGACCCATTTGCACTGCACAGCTGACTCCTGCTGAAATAGTACGTGGTCCTAGCTAAGGGTTAACCACTCCTCAGTCTTACTCTGGGCTATAGTCAGCTTTGGTTTCAAGTGTCAGACAGGCATGAGCAGCAGAGTAAGGATTTGGACATGCCTCATCAACGCTGCTTGGTGCCAAATGCTGCTCATTCCTGTTTGGCCATCCTTCCAGCTAGCCAGATGATATCAGGGCCCCCCCGGGTGCTTATAACAAATACACATTGATTTTTTGAGCTGTGCTGGGTACTTGCCAACCTGAATACATGGAATCAAATGCAGGGTGG
This sequence comes from Excalfactoria chinensis, assembly GCF_039878825.1. NCBI lineage: Eukaryota > Metazoa > Chordata > Aves > Galliformes > Phasianidae > Excalfactoria > Excalfactoria chinensis. Next base: position 42,478,907 of record NC_092828.1, read on the forward strand.
TAATGAATAGCACTGCAGGTGTTTTGAGGAATGGCCTGGGCTGATGGAGTAGCTTCTGAGCTCTGACCAGTATGTAAAAAGAAGTAATTTTTATACTCAAGGGAGTACGGGAGCATTTTTTGTTTGATCCCTATCTGGTTCAAGGCTAGGTTGGATGGGACCCTGGGCAACTTGATCTCACACTTGGCAACCCTGACTGTGACAGGGAGGTTAGAACTTGCTAATCCTTGAGTTCCCTTCCAACCTGAGCCATTCTATGATTCTACCCTCATTAGGTAGCCTCATTTCAGAATAAAAGCAGTTGGGTGCTTCTGTTTTACAAAATAGAAGGCGGTTAGGTAAAGATACATCATCCCATCCAGCCGACTGCTCAAAGCAGCACTCATTTCAGAATTACGTGCTGCAGCAAAGCAGTGTCTACCGACATTGCTCTATAGAGACTGAAATGGGGTGGGAAGAGTTTGGCATGACAGCAGTCTGCCTGTGGAACCACCAGAACACACTGAAGTTGAAAGCTTACCAGTATGTGAAAACTTGCAGGTACTTTGTATGGCTACTAATGAATGTCACAAATAAATTAGAACATTTATCTAAAAGCTGGTTTATCTAAAAAGCAATAAGAGATGAGATCACAAAGACACATTTCTTATTCCCTGTCTGTTTCCTGCTGTTTTCTGCATCTCACTCTGAAGTCAATGAGCTACTAGTGAAGGCAGATTGCTTTGCCAAGTGGCCCAGTAATCCACCCATTCCTCTTTCCATTGCTAACAAAGTCGCTTTCACACTGGTTTGTGTGAATGCCTGCCTTCATGCTGTGCACTGCCAGACTTGGAGTATGTCAGAAACACCATTTGGTGCAGACCCTCCGTTACCAGGATCTTTCTCTTCCCAAACAACAGCCCTGCCTTTTCTTGCAAAGACAGTCATCTCCCTTTAGATTTATCTGCACCAAGCCTTGTTTTTCTTCAAGTCATCAGGAAGAACCTGCACGGTGCTGGGTGATGGGTTTTTCTGTCATTTGATACTTAATGAAGAAGCACTAGGACAAGTCACAGGAATTGCATTTTAGTCACAGGGCTGTTTTGGCACTGATGTTGGCAGAGTGAGCCATGAGGTGGGCATATGGCACTGGGATTCCCTTGGGTCAAGTATATAGTTGAAGGAATAAAGTCACGCCAACGCAAATGGAAACAGCTTAACAAAAGAAGTATTTCCTTGCCTGGACTCTCCTCGCGGACCAGTACTTTTTCTCACGGTAAAGGTGCTGCAGGAGGAAGGGGCTGAAACACCTTTAATACAGCATGCTCTGAACAGTCAATCACTTCTGGTTCGAAAAGCGCAGGGATGGTGAAGAATTGTGGAGCACAGTTTGTGGTTGAGAATAAGGATGGGGTGAGAAATTAGCAATGTTACCACCTGTTATCAACTTGGGGAAATGCAAATTCTGAAGATCTGGGGCTCACTGCAGGATTTCTGCTGGTGGAGGAATTAGGTCCTGAATCATCATTTCTGTCTCAACACGCAATGTGCTGTTTTCAAAGGCACAGCGGTTTCTACCTAAAGCAGTAGCACAAAACAGACACAAGTTTCATTGGTTTAACATTAATTTCTGTGGAATAGAATCATGTGGGCACTTCTAGGCCCATTGGTCACTTACCCAACAAGCTGAGCATATGGTATAGCACTCCCCTGCAGTTTCCTGGTTCTGAAGCTGCCGTTCCCCTGCTCTTAATGCAGAGCTATCAATGGGGATTCCCCTTTGCCTGGCATGTGAAGTGCTTGGGCAGCGGTGTGTGCCATAACTTTTACAGGCTGAAGTGCAATTGTGTACATTCATTGCATACTTTGCCTTAGGACAGTCCATAAATCCTGATGTTTAATGTTTATTTTTGGTGTAATCAGTGACCATAATTAATCTACTACTTCATTTTACTGAAGTGGGTTTTGTTTTTTTGTTTTGTTTTGTTTTTTCTTTTTAAACATTTGTTTGTCTTCAAATTTGTGACTTAAATCTACAGTGGAACAGACAAGGCTATACTGGAATGCTTAAATAAAGACCTCTAAAAGAATCAGCTTCTCACTGTGAATGTATTTTTCTTTGCCAACCACCAGAACTTTGTTTCTCAGGCTCTGCCATGGCTGTCCTGCGAGCCCCAGGCCCTTGCCTCTGCCATAAACACATTCACCAAGGCTCTGCCTTTCAATGAGAGGGTGCTGAGGCACAAGCTGCCCAGAGCAGCTTTGGATGCCCCATCCCCGGAGACACTCAAGTCCAGGTTGGATGGGGACCTGGGCAGCCTAACCTGGTGGGGGGCAACCAACCCATGGCAGGGGGTTGGGGCTGAGTGGGTTTTAAGGTCCCTTTCCAATACAACCATTCTATAGTTCTATGATATGATACGATACAAAGGCATTCAGCAGCAACAAGTGGTGCAAAGTAGCCATCTCTGTGCTCTGCCAACCTTCACTACGGCTTCGCTTTATCAGGGCTGTATGTTCCAACTTGATATTTCAGTCTCATATATTTTGATATACTCTGATTCCAAGAAATTAAAACGCCATCTCTCTAAATTCAAGTTTGCCTTAAAATATTTCATGAACCAGGAAAGCACCTGAAGTAGCTGTCAAAGAGAGCGATTTCACTCTGTGACACAGTGAAACAAGTTGGGCCCTCCTCAATACAAGGTGTTTTCACTTCTACATCAATTTGGTCATGGTGGGGATGAGTTGATGGTTGGACTTGATGATCTTAGTAATGTTTTCCAACCTTACTCATTCTGTTAATTCATGACTTTTCAGTTACTCTAAAGAAAAATAAATGGGGGTGGGAAGCAAAGACTGGCCAGGAGTTTTAGTTGTGCTGCAGAAGCAACATTGTGGCAAACATGACAACTTCTAATATTTACCATTCTTGAGCTGAACTCAAATCTACCTTCACTTTCTTTGAAGAAGACTTGAAGAAAGTCCTCACGCTTCCCTGTGGCTGAACTCCCTTCCACTCAGGACTACTGAAAGTTCTTTTTTGTTATCCTTTGTTGCCATTCCATTTCTCATCTCATTTAGGACCTTATCCACTTTAAGATACCTGTACGTATCAACCACACAGCATAGGGGTCCTGCAACTGCTGCTTCTTTAGGTGAATTTTTGGAGCTCAGCCAGCATATGAAGAAACCTGCTGGACAGCTTTAAGCTGCCCTTTCCTTACCATTTAGCAGCAGCTGGGAAGTAGCTACTGGGTTACTCTGTAAGGGTTACTCTGTAATCAGAACATTTGTCCCGTAATGAGTGTCCTGTGACCTGCTGGTTAATTCACACCGACAGGAGGGGAGAGGCTGCATGCGGGCAGCAGCACGGCTGTTCCCTGCCTTACAAGCAGAGGAGAGCAGCCAGGCATTATAGAAAGCAATGCTTGCCCTGACATGGGGCACTTGGAGAAGCTGTAAGCCACCTGCAGCCCTCCCCTAAACCGAACATCTGACAGAGACTCCCCAGTGCTGGATGTTGTTTCTTTTTTTTAAACACTTACACCCCACAGATTATCCATAAATGCTCTTTGCAATTCAGCACCAATACAAATTTCTACTAAGACCATTTCCTCTACAAAATTACTCTCTGCTCCTAATATTTCTGTGACTCTAACCCTTTCCTGCTTATTTGAACAAACAAATGCCAGTATGAGCTACTAGTGAAGATGCAGACCTGTACTGCTTGCAGATGTCAGCCAGTTCCAGTTAGGGAAGATCAAAGACATCTCTCTGCCTTGGACATTGTGAGTAAATCACTTTAACTTAGCAGACCCCATGACTGTATCATGCAGAGAATCTGCACTAAGCCTTTGGGCTTTTCTTCGGGAAAAAAAATCTGTCAAAGTCTCCAGTTCCCAGAATCTGTAAGGCAGCAGCTGATCTAGAAGTTATTAAAAGCTGACTACATGCAGTTTCTGACAGGTCTGTGTAGCCCTGGAAAGCTGGCTTCAGGAGCAGCTGCCTGGCCACAACCTGGCTCATGCTGAAACTGGGTTTGCTTTTTCCACGTGCAGCCTTTTCTGTGCCCGTTAGCTGAAAAGAGCAGCCCCAAGATGTAGTTAGCAAAGAATACATGGAAAGCCTACTGCGTTTGCAAACTAACCTGCTAGTGAACTTCACACTACAGGAGCCAAGCGCTTCAAGGTCCTGCCCTCCAGCTATGCATTTCTGAGGTGCTGCACACGGCCTGGCACCCGCTGGGTAAAAGAAAGGAGATGCTGCAATCAGAACAGAGGGACCCCACAGCAGACTGTGAAGCAGCAGCTCTACCAAAGCTGAGGGGGAGGTGAATTTAAATGCAATCTGCACATGCTTTCCCTCTCTTCAGACTGGGTCTCAACAGAACCCTTGGTGTTTTACCACAGGAAAAGCAAAGAGTTTTCAGCTCTCAGAACAGCAAGCGTTGCCCATGGCGAGCCTCAATCCCCTTTGAACATCTTTCACTTCCTCTTCCTTGAAAAAGCTGAGAAGCATCATACAGAGCCACATGCTTTCCTTCCATTAATGCCACATCCTACGTGAAGCTGGGCAGCAATGAAGAACTCCTGCTGATGGACCAGACCAACAGTCTTCCTCTTAAAGAGGTCTACAGGCTGCCCAGCAATGCACAGCCACACACTACTATGCCTCTGCCCCTAGCAGTAACACCCATCTGCATCCCACTGGTATGGCACAACCTGGGCTAGTCCCCTACAAGGCAGCAGCCTGTTCACCACAAAGAGCTGCAGCTCCAAAGGAAATGAAACACATTCAGTGTGGAACTGAACTAGCAACACTTAAAGAAACTGCTTCCCGCTGACTGCAGGCACATCACAAGGGAGTGCTGACTGAACCAGCCATAGAGAAAGGCTTACTGCAACACCAAGAGCCTCCCAGAGTAGGCTTTAGCCCATCTGCTTTCATCCTTACGTGTTCCTCACATTTACCACTGAAATTCAAGCTATGAGGAAGATCCTTCTTAGGCAAGAAATCACTAAGTAGCTATTGAAATTTGACTGCAGGAGTTCGTTTTTTTTCAATAACTTCTTGATCTTATCAGTACCATTTTATACTAAGAAAGTTTACAAAATATATAGCACAATATTCTTCCCCACATCTAGAATGGCAACATGTAATAAAACGTTCACTATAATGCACCGAACCTTTCTCAAACGTGTGTGTGTTGTTGTTTTTTTAAAATTTATTTTAACATCCCTTTCTGTAGTTCATGCAAACGGTGGGATATTCACACAAAGGAGGCTACAACTCAGCTTTGTGGCTGTGTAGGAAATACCTCTTCAGTGTGTTGCCTGTCCACTCCATCACTGTTTGTTCCGTTGCATTACTGAGAGAAGTGGGAGGAAACACGTAGCCAGACGTCTCCAAGCCAAAGACCTTCAGCAGCAAAGCTTTACCTATGAGCAGGTTTGACCAAGTTATCTCATTGCCATTGGCAAAGTTTTGAAAGAATGAATCTCCTACAGCAAGAAACAAAATGGAGGCTGCTCCTGAAACAAGGCATGGTCACTGGCTATAGACCGAATCAGTGGGAGCACGTATCAGAGAGATGGAAAAAAGTTATGAAAATTACTCATGGCACTAAAACTAGAGGTTCTTAATATCATCCAGAACACTACATGAAATTGAGCACAGGTTTGCTAACTTAATGTGGTATGGATCTACGAAGAAGGCTAGTGCATTTTTGCCAGTAAGAAGAAAATGCTGAATTTCCCTTACAGCAAGTTGTTCTGCTGCACAGACCAGCCTGGAGCTGCAAGTACGAGGGCATTTTTCCTTGACAACCCCAGACCCAGCACCCTGACTTCAGAGTGCTCTACTGGCTCAAGGTGCTCTCCGCTGAAGCTCTTTTGTGACCTGCTCTGTGGCACATCTTAGCTGGGCTAACTACAATCACAAAGCACACTTAAATACACGTTAAACACCCCCTTCCCGCCCCACAAAGCTTTTGTGAAATCAGTTTGTGCTAAATGCAGTAAGCACAGATGGTTAATAACATCGCTTGAAGGTACTTTTATCTTACAGCTAAAGAAATCACTTACTGACAAGCACTAAAAATGCAGTGTGAGTTCTGGTGTTAATCAGCCAAAGAACATGGCAGGTCCAGCTGCAACAAAGCCTGTTTTTAACTGAGAAACACTGTTAGCAACCAGCATTGCCATGCAAGTAACCACCACAATGAAATCCCTCCTTCTTCAGCAAAACCAGATCAGAAAAAATTATACAAAGGTGTTGAAGGAGGCATGGTGGTGATGGGCTGGAGGTTGGACACAATTATCTCTTAGAGGTATTTTCCAACTGTAATCATTTTATGGTTCCAAGCACTAGTAAAATATTTCAACGTTTGGGGATCTTAAGCTGTGTCTCACCAGATAAGGTCAAATCCTGCTCTAGCAGCTGTCCTCTCTCCTTGGAAAAGATGATTTAAGTTTTCAATACTTCCTCCTCTTGAAATGTCCTTATGGAACGTGACTTAGGTTATTCTTTACTGTCTGCCTTCTCTGCATCAGTACAGCTTATTCTTCTAAACACTGTCAGCACTGCTGGCTTCCCACTCTCTACAGTGACACTCTTAAAGCAAAAAAAGAAAAAAACCATAGTAATAATTAAAGATGGACAGTTTAACATTGCATCGCTGCAGACGACTGTACCTGGGTTCAGAGAGCAAAATGATATCAAGCAACAAGTTTACTTGTCCGGAGGATAAAGAAACATGGTACTCATCTGCTACCACTCCCATTTTAAAAACATTTATTCCGCTGCAAATGTTGATTATCTCCAACAAATGCAAAACAGCTTTTTGGTGGTAAATAGCAGGTATTTATTTGAAATGAAAAAAATACTTAAGTACCTGAACTATTGCATTTAATCATGTATTGTAACTGTGTTACTCTAACTTTTTGCATTGGAGACAAATATACAATGAACATTCAGATATCACAGATTGCACACTAGATAGTAAATCGTCAGGCCTTTTACGTAACCACCAAAAAACAGATATTGGATTCTGCAATATAGTACAAAATTCCACACTCCAGTCTTAGCCAGTTATCTTCAATTTACTCCTGATGCTGTACAAATAAATGGCCATTTAACTAGGGCTTACAAGTTAATAACAGGACAAAAAAAAATATACATTGCACTGACACAAAAAGTCAGCTGTGTTAATAGTCATGCAACAAGTAACCAAACTTGCTGAAATTAAAAATACTGTCTAAAAACAGTTTCAACTGCATAAATATTTTATACACAGTTCATTTACCGAAACAAAAGGAGTCTTTAAATGATACAAAGCAAATATAAGTATCTACCAATTTTATACATAAGAAAGTGCAAAATAACTTATCTAAAGTGTTCTGCTATTGAACTGATGACTGTGGGCTGGAGGCAGCCAGCCCCCTCTCATAAGCATGACATTACAGTTGCACACTACATACGAATGTTAAGAGTACATGAATAAGTATACTACAAAGAACAAGGCAGGAGAAGACATGTGAGGTACTTGCAGAGAATACAGTCTACTGATGTTAGTGTACATGAGCATATTTTTGCGCAACCCATTTTTACATGGAAAACAAAGCAAGTCTTTGCATTAGAAGCTCGAATGAAAAAACCACTCCCAAGTGAACGAAGCAGTTGCCCACAGCACCAGCTGCCAGAGGAAATGCAAGCAGGCGGGGTTCTTCCCCTCCACCTCCTACCAGCACAAATGTAGTTTTGGAACAGTGCAACTGAGGGATTAAGTCAGAAGGCTGTGGTTATTGGTGTGCAAAATGCAAATGTGGACCTCTACGCAGGACTTGGTAAGGAATAGCGATCCTGATTTTAGTAGGCTGCCAAAGGTAAAAAGCACAGATGGACAATGGTGCCATGTGCCTGCATAGCCAAACAATGGCCAACTACATCATCACTGACGGCGCACAGTCTTCATGAGCCCACATTAGTAATACATGCCAGATCTTATTTTTAATGTTCAGGTCATACCAAAGTTACTGCCAGAAGCCCTGTTTTGATTAGGGTTTAATTGGAATCCATTCACGGAACAGAATTCTTCCCTAAATTCAGTTTCATTTTGAAAGCTGGAGGAAAGAGGGGAGAATCTCTGAGGACTTAAAAGCATTTAATGGTTGTTAAAAGAGCCTTCTCTTCAAACAGGAAACATGTAGGCTACCAGCACATCTTCAGAACTATGCTGGCTTCGCATCATTTTGGGAAGGGTCAAGGCAACGTTAGAGAACATCTGAATATAGATATTCCAGCACTCCATGCACATTTACTGAGGGCTTCCCTCCCCCCTTCTATTTTCAACAATAAATCTGCCAAGGGAGCCATGCAACGCAGCTACTTATCACAGTTTGGATCCAAAGGGATCTATTTGGGTCAGCTAACCTAAACAAACCTGCATTTACTCAACAGTGTGCAAGGGCTCTAGAAAAGCCTTTCTGCTCATTTGGGGATCTAGTATACATACCAGAACAGGAATTTCTCATTTTACAGACCAGCACATACTTAATAAACAAATGTGTCAAAATACATATTTAACCTTCAGTGCATAAACATGTGATACCAGGGTAGAGAGTAAGTGGTTAGGATTAACAAATGGATCTAGAGGGTCCAACCAAGAGAAGACGAGTGTGCCTCCAAGGTAAAGGGACCCACTGCCACAGAGGGGCCAGCATTTCCCACACTGCAATTCCAACAACAGCTTCAACCATCTTCTTCCTGGGGACAGAGTCTGCTCAAAACCAAAGCTAGTGCAGGGTAACCTCTCCGTCTGCAGTCAAACACACACTGGCGTTCTGCAGAGCAAAAGTGGGGCTGCCTATGTTCTGTTGTTTTGAAGAACCCAATGTGAACATACCTAGATCTAGACCAGTTTGTCACACATTTACAAAATATATACACACATATTTAAAACAAACAAACAAACCCACTGTCAAAACCTCCTTCGGAAAGTAGTCCACAGGCCTGTGTGGTGCGTGTGTTCCAATCCCAGCGGATGGATGTCCATGTCTCTACTTCATCCCACATGTAGTGCAAAAGAAGTGACAGAGTAGTAAAAAAATACTGCAATTCATTTTAAAACTTAAAAATGGTAATGGAAATCTAGCGCTGTCCTCAGGGTCATGCCGTTTGCTGACACAAGGAGACAGCTCTTACAAGCATCTCTGGCAGAACAAGCACTAACCCGTTCCAGAGCAACTACATTGTTCCAAGTGTTTGGTTGTTTTTTTTTTTTTATTTTTACTTTTTTTTCTTTTTTTCTTTTTTTTGTTTGTTTTTGTTTTTCTTTTCTTTTTTGTAAATAAGCTACGGGACAACAGTGGTAAAATTCTATGCACAGGAAATTCATTCTGTACCTGTATGCAAGCCAATTGCTATTGACTTAAAGAAGGTAAAAGCTGGTTCTTGCACTGCATGAATCAGCTGCTAATGAACACTAAGTAATTAACAAAACCGAAAACCGCAGCTCTGACATATGTATAAAACAGGCCTTGTTAAATATGAACAACACTGAGGCGGTAAATAGTTTTGGTATAAAATGCAACCAAAGTTTACAATTTAGTTCCTGGTTATCTTACAGCTAGAATAAAATACTCCAAGTCCTATTTTCAAAAAATTTTTTTTTGGAAAAAAATCCATGTAATTCCACGAATAGCCTTATTTAAATTAAGATACTGTGGGCAACTGAAAGAACGAACGTGCACAGACTGGATTTTTAACAGAAATACACATAATGCCTTTGAGTTTTCTGTTGGGTTTTGTTGTTGTTATTTAAACATTCATATTTAAGTTGATAGATGAGAAAGATGCCACACAAAGTATAGTCGTTAATCTGAAGTCCCATGTAACAGGCAGTTAGGTTCATATTTAGATAAAAAGGCCATTATACCTATTTACAATATACACAGTTGCTTGCGAAGAAGGCAGATTTACAACTATCTTCTAAAAAGCCTTCCCTTCCCTCCCACCCCCCACCCCAGTACAGATGACTAGCTCTACAAAAACAAGACAAGAACTGGTGTTTAGGATAAGTGAGGATTTTCTTCATAGCCATGTCAACAGAGAGTTAGGGGTTGACAGTTCTACTGTATCTGTGGTTATTAACCATGTCTTCCTGGGCCTTGCTCTTCACTTCAATGTGCCGCTCACCTCATCACACACCTTCCATCAACACAAATCAATTCAATGATCCCTTATACTTTCAGTGCTTAAAACGCAGTATAAACTTAAGTGTAAACAGACAGTATTCTACTCCCTTCTGATTGCAGCACAATGCTCACATTAGTTCTCAGGGTGACAGCAGGACTGTACAGGGTTTCCATTTACCACCACCTTGTCAATTCCTGGGCCCTTCCTCTAAGCCCCGCTCATGCTGCAAGTTGTAGAAACAGTTCTGGCAGACTCTGACCGGTGACGAAATCTTCAGACGCTTGATTTCAGACTGAAACCGACTGCACCTAAAGAAGAAAACACCACTGTGAGCACTTGTCCTTCCCCCCAGCCTCGCTATTTTCTTCCCAGGTGTGGAAATTATCATTGTGACTTCAAACACTTCAACACCATCCAAACAAATTCTGACACACTGTATTACGTTTGTAGAATGATAAGATAAACTACTTGCTGAAAAATAAATATATTTTTTCTCCGTTGCTTTGTTAATTTGTCTAGAATTCATTACTTGATTTCAACCTCAGTTGACACCTATGTTAACCTGATGGCTTCACTGTTTATATAAAGGGGCTTATCTGCTTTTTCCAACTCTCCCCTGGAAATTTTTACAGCACTGATGGTTTGATTTCTTTTTGTTTTTTGTTGTTTTTGTGGTTTTTTTAAAATCAGTTCTGTTTTGATAAGGGAGAGGAAATCTCAGTCTGTAGAGTTCAGTGGTACGCAATAACCTAAAATTCTTACTTCTGGCAGAAGAGCTGCCCACAGTTTCTGCAGTGGTGACGCCTCTCTGTGAGCGAGAATCGGACTGCACAACCTGAGCAGCTGTCTCCTCCCTCGTCCTTCACCCAGTGGTCAGCTGCCGACCGGCCCGGCTGATCACTCACAGACCAGCTGAACACTCGGCCACGGCCATCCCCAATGAGAATTCTGCTGTGATCCCTGCAGGAAAAAAGTAAAAGCATTCCCATGATAATTCTAGCCCAGTAAGGTACAGACAGCAATGGCTGATTTTAGATAGCAGAATATTTAATAATGTTATTATGACCAATATACCAGCCCGTGCTCTAAACAAAAAAAGCAAACAAAACTGTCTGCATCCTTTGACAACACTGAAAAAATGCACTGTGTGATCACCTGTGAGCTACTCACTTGGAGATGCCGAGGGCGGTGATTTCTGCTGGGTGTGCGTTATCTTTGCGATCAAATGCTGTGTGCATAGTTAGTTTGCTTCTAAACACCAACTGACGCTCCCATCGGTATCCTAGAAGAGAGCAGGAAGGAGAAAAGGGGAAAAACAAATCTGCTTGTTCTCATTTCTAAATCCTCCTCCCTCCCCAAATTACCCATGTGCATCAATTTGTTGAAAGGAAACATCTCTCCAGATGCTGATAACTCTCAGAGACTAACTACCCTTCAGAGTGGAGCTGGCACTGAATACCAGCAGGACTGGGAGTGCTTCACTAGTATTGTTAATTTTTTCTGTAGCCAAGATTCAGATTTCCAACTTTGATTAATTTTCTTCACAGCAACCCCTATGGTGCTGTGTTTTGGTTATGTGACTAGAACAGTGCTGAGGACACAGCAGTGTTTGAGGTACTGCTGAACACTACTTTCACAGCATCAAGGTTTTCTCTTTTTTCCCCACTCTTCCTCACCCACCATTATGTAGGCTGAATGTGTGCAAGAAGCTCAGAAGTAACACTAGCTGGACAGCTGACCTCAACTGACCAAAGGATATTCCATGTCATATACAGCATCATACTCAGCGACCAAACTGAAGGAAGGGCACTTTCTGATAAGGAAGCTGTTCACTCCAAAACTGGCTGCACATCAGTCTGCTGGCAGGAGGTGGTGAGAGCTTTGCATCACTTGTTTTTAGCTTTTATCTTCCTCTTTAGTTTGTTTAGTAGACTACCCTTAGCTCGACCTTTGAGTTTTTGAGCTTTTGCCCTTTTGCTCTTCCTATTCTTTCCCCCCATCCCATTGCAGCAACAGTGAGAGAGTAGATTAGCTGCCAGCCAGGGTAAACCCACCATCATTTCTCAGGAAAAACTCAAACAATGTGCAACACCTCAACACAGAAGCTTCTCACCAATGGCTTTTGAATTTATCAGCCATCAGTCCTCAAAGCTGCAGAGATACTGCCTTTTGGGTCAGTGCTAACAGCAAATTTATCCAGCCAAGGAAGCGTACTCAACTTCTTTTACCTGGTTTAAGCTTGCTGTAGTGCCGTGCTTCAGCATAGCTGGGGTGCAGGTGGTTAGCCTGAGCATGGGGATGTATTTTTGCTTGTCCTTCAGAATAATTCACAAAGATAAAGCCATCTTTCTCATCCAAGCTGAGCTGGTCTGACCAACGCCTGGAGTCGTCCGAGCCACTGTCAGCTGACCATGCCGCTGCCACTCTGTTTGAGGCTGACCTCGGTCTGTGGCTGGTGCTGCCTGGCTGACTTTGACTCTCCTGCAGTTTCGCATCCTGGCCAATGCACGGATCATCTGCATCAGAGTCGCTGCTGTCTTCTTCGTGGGCTTCCCGTCCTGGATTCATGCAACAGAAAAGAGAACATCCTAAGCAGGATGGCATATGGGCTGAGCTTTCTTCCTTTCCTGCTGCTACACTGCCTGCAACCCAACAGGTGCCACCATGGCAAGCCTAAAGGGAAATTTCATGTGGAAATCTCAGAATCTTTGCAGAGATCCAACTCCCACCACAATAAACACCAGCAGGAATCATCACATTTTTCATCTCTTCAGCAATGGAGGTAGGTCCTACAAGAGTTGTTCTGAGGTAGGATGGGAAAGACACATTGAGAACAGCTTTCAAAAACATTCAAGTTAATGAGAAATAATTAAAAACAACCTTAAGAATTCCTCCTGTCACTCAGGAAAACAGTAAACCGTCAGCAATGATGAGTCTTGGGACAACTAAAACACATGTGGCAGATGTTATCAACAGGCTTAACATGATGGGAAAATGCTACAGTTCAATACATTTATAATCTCTTACAGAAAAGCTGAGCTGTGCAATTAAAAGCATCTTATGACTATCATAGGATCCACAGCTAAATTTAGATCATATCTTCAACATGAAGATGAAAAAAGGATGATGAGATGAGTAAAGCAAATGCCCATCAACCACAGACCAAATTCTTCAGACCACAGAAAACACTATGGTCTGGCCAGCACTGCTTGTGTAAAATTCCACTGGTAGAACATTAGGTTGTTAACTCTGCTCTTAGGCTATCATGTTATTTCAAAACAGAGAAACACATAGCTTTTGGACAATGCTAGCATCATTAAGTTCACTGATAGCAGAAGCAACCACAGGAAGGAATTTACTCCTCACAGAACAAAAGCAAGGATGGCCATGACTTTCCTCACTCACAGCAGTATGAAATAACCCTAAGTGAAGTGGTAAATGAGAACTCAGGTACTTCATTATGCCAAACGGATGACTACTCTCCACTGAGAGAAAACACTTCTATCATTTTCTGCACTGCAGAACCACAGGACTTTACCTATGTAAACAGGAAATCAGATAAAAGGCAAATACCAAACTGTGGGTAGGATATGTACCTATTTGTGCTTCCTGGCAATCCTCTTGCATTTCCAGCACCTCTGCAGGCTCTGGAGCTGGTGTTTCTGGTACTTGCAAAAACTCCATCCGCCAGAACTGGAGGGACAGGGAACAAGCAAATTGGCATATATGGAACTCTTAGCTTTCTTCCTAGCTACTGCTACAGTTAAGAGGCATTATTACAGAGGCTGTACAATCACACCAGCAGCACAACAGGTAGGTCACTTTTTTTTTTCTTCCAAGGAGCATAAGAGGTCAACTACATACATGCCTGAATGACAGCTGAACAAGCCTTGTTTGTTATAGTCAAACACTTCAGCTGTTCAAATAAAAAATCCACTCCATACTGCAATCTGACCAGCAGGCTCCGGCTAAGACAGACGTATGCACGCACATGATAAAATAATGAAAGCCAGGTTGGACTGGCAGTGAACAGAGATGTTCTTTTTTCTTTTTCCTTCTTTTACCTCTTTTTCTATCCAGGCAGCAAAATGAACTGCCCGAAAATGTGCAGAACAAATGCAGAGAACATAAAGGTACAAACTCCAGGCATAGAAGCCAGTGAGCAACAAATGGTTGAAGTATAATATATATAATGAAGCACTCCAGAACAGCAGGACTGCTTTCAGTACCAGCCAGGATGCTGCATTAGACAGAATTTACTTACGCAATACAAAGGCATAAACTTATTTTTGTAAGCAGTGGTTCCAAGTACATACCCGTACAACTCCATCTGAATGTCCTGTCACGATGACATTCTGGGTATCCCACTCATTCATCTCTGACACAAAACAACACATAATTTGCTGGCTTCGACCAGTGAAAGTGTTCACGCTTGCAGTGGGGCTGCCATTAATACTCCATACATGAATGTAAGTGCCAGCACATGATACAATATCCCCCTGAAAATACAAGTAACAATGCCATATATGAAAACAAATTTCAGGTTCTGTTTCAGCAAAAACATAAGACAGGTTTATTTGCATAGGTCATTGTTATCCCAAGCACAGACTGGGTGGAGAACCACTTGAGAGCAACCCTGAGAAGATGGATTTGGGAGTGTCAATTAACGAAGGATTCGATATGAGCTGGCTATGTGTACTTGCAGTCCAGAAGGCTAACCATTTCCTGGGTTGCAGCAAGAGAAACACGACCAGCAGGTTGACAGAGGTGATTCTGCCTCTCTACTCTACTCTCAGGAGATCCCACCTGGAGTACTGCATCCAGTTCTAGGCTCCCCCACACAAGGAGGACATGGAGCTATTGGAGCAGGTTCAGAGGAGGCCCATGAAGGTGATCAGAGGGCTGAAGCACCCTCCCTATGAGGACAGGCTGAGAGAGCTGGGGCTTCTTCAGCCTAGAAAACAGAAAGCCCTAAGGGGACATTGTAGCAGCCTTCTACTACCTGAAGAAGGCCTATAGGAAAGCTGGGGAGGTACTGTTTATAAAGGCAGTAGCAAGAGGATGAAGGGAAATGTTTTTAAACTGGAAGATAGTAAATTTAGACTAGATATTCGGAAGAAATTATTTATGTGAGGGTTGTGAGACACTGGAACAGGCTGCCCACCGAGGCTGTGGATGCCCCCTCAATAGAAGCATTCAAAACCAGGCTGGATGGTGCTCTGAGCAACCTGGTCTAGAGGGAAGTATCCCTGCCTATAGCAGGAGGGCTGGAACTAGATGTTCTTAAAGGTCCCTTCCAACGCAAACCATTCTTTTGAGTGCAGCAGGGATTTTGCAGTAACTCCTGTTCAGGCTGAGTTTGAGATCCTAAATAAAACTGTAGGATGATATATGTTTTTTTAAGACTGTACACAGAAAAGCAGACTGCAACCTGTCTGCTGAATTTATAGCATTTAATAAGTAGCTCAATTCCTTCATTTTTCACCAATCCTACAGCATATTTTAAGTAATTTCTATTCCCAGACTTATTACTTAGCTCAAACCTCCAATCTTTTTCATTGACACATGCTACATTAAAGTTCATATGATTCCTTCCTTATTGGGAAAAGGGCAAGAGACAGTCCTTTCATCTAGTGCAGAGGGGAAGCTGTAGCTATGGTTTAAAACACCAGCAACATTACAACAACTGCATGAGCAGCTAATAAACCGTGTCTCTTACTACCCTCCTCTTCTCATTACATCTTATTCCCTAAACCAGGTAATAAGTTTCAGTGTGAATTACACGACTTTCCCCAAACTAATGGAAGAGCCTAATTTGTTTTTCTTCAGTTTAACAATTCCAGATTCTTGCTAACACTCCAACTACACGTGGATGTTTGCTTCTTACCGTTAATTCATTTATACAGAGTGCTGAAACTGGAGCCCTGTGACCTCGTAACTGTGTAAGAAATGAGAGCTTATTCAAATCCCAGATGATGCAGGTGCGATCCCGTGAGCCACTCACGATGATGTGATAAGCTAGTGATGCTGTTAAGCATGTGACGGTGTCAGTATGACCCAATAATGCCTGCAAAACAAAAGAAAGAAGAAACATGCTGCAGTTGAGAGTGAGCACAAAAGTTGTTGTATTAAACCTAAAGAGATTCAGGCAATATGAACATGAACAACTCATCAGAAGTCCCAGCTGGACTGAAAGTATCTAGTTGGCAACTGCTTCCATAACTGAAATTGATAGGAATCATTCTATGAAAACAAAAATTTATTGTAAATAAGAACTGGCTCCCATTTAAAAACCTGATCGTGTTTAAGAAAAGACAAAGAGAAGAGAAAATCACAACCAAAAGGACGAAGTTAACGGCAAGGAGGAGAAAATTACAAACACCTGCTCTGAGAGACCCCTTTTGTACATTTTATGCCTGAAGTAACAATTGGAATGGAAGTCTGGAAAACAGCTCAATTTCTTTTGTTTACAAAGTTACAAAGTCACCAGATATACTACAGCAACTGGCCTTGCACTTACTCTGTCCTCACTGACCAAAGCAGAGCACGTTGCCCTGAAATCCAGGATACAGTGTCTTATCTTGCAGTAACTGTTAGCAAAACACTTCTGAAATACAGCTTCAGACAGCCATTGCTGGAGACCAGAGTTGGAAAATTAATTAATAATTCTCTAAATTTGTTCAGCTACATTTTAGTTGAAGTTTTCCACTGAAAAGGAGTCCTATTATTAAGATGCTAGCAAGAAAACTGACACAATCTGGCTACTTAGAACAAGTTCGTTTGTGGTGGGTTGGTGTCATTTTGTTGGTGTGGTTTGTTGCTCTTTTTGTTTATTTGTTTGCTCGTTTTAGTTTTGTTTCTTGGCATTTCATGTTTTGAATACACACACAAGACCTCCTCTGCTCTTAGCTGCAACTGTCTTAAATAGACAAGTGCTTCTTGGTTGTATTCAAGATTGATGTTTTGAATTCAGAAAGCAAATACAAGACAAAGGTAACCCTGACGGAGTATTATTGTGTTCCACAGTCAGCACGTTACTGCCAGAAAGAACGAAGTTTGTCCAGAAACACAATTTAAATTAACTCTATAAGAAAATACAGAAGTAGTTTAAAAAGTAGAAAAAGGAAAACGAACAGTAGAGACAATCGCGTCCATCACCCTCCCTGTCAGCTTTCAGATGGGAGTATTTTATAGAGACCATGACAGTAACACAGAAAACACATCTGCATACTTTTTTTTTTTTTTTTAATAGAAAAATTATTAAAATGTATTTTAAGAACCCACTGCTATCCTATTTCCCATCTCCTTAACAAGGTCCCCATGGTCAACAATCCTCAAAATGATTTAATTTTATGATACATTTTGCCTGTTTTCAGTGTAGGTCATTACTGGGACTATTCAGATTTTCAAATCTACTCAACTCAGTTTCAAAGCTTACAAACTTTCTTTGATCTTGGAACATCATTTCCCTAGTTGACATCCTTCTTGTATTTTACCTGTTTCAATGTGAGGGCTTTAGCTTTTTCTTTGGAGATGCCCATTTCCCACACACACACCGCTGTGCTTGTTCCCCCAGTGATAACCAGTTTGGGGTTGGGACAAATGGCGCACAGTATCTGACCCCACTCCGACAAACATTCATAAACAATTACTGCCTGGAAATAAAGAAAACAGAAAAGGATTAGTTTCAGGATTAGAGTTAGGTATGAAAAAATATCAAAGCTCAAGTGTCATCCTTCAAACTGAACCAATCAGCAGATTTTGCAGCTGCCCTGTTTATTAACATGTTTTTCTCAAATATAAATAATTCCACCCTCTGCCATAAGATGCCTCTTGAGGAAACACACAAGAGATGAAATTTAATTACATGATTTAATTCATTTCTGTTTGGTTTTCTTTTTTGCTGTCTTGTTAAAAGTTACTATGAACTGGCTTATGTTATTCTGCTAACGTTCTGATGAAGAAAACTGAATAGGGAGAAGTAAGACTTACAGCACAAAAAATGTTATTAATTCATATGCAAACTACGTTTCCATCTTTAGATTACTTTCAGTATTAAATAGTTATTTCTTTTGGCACATTCAGCACTGAAATGAATTTCAGATAACAAACCTTGTCCGACTCGTAGGTACCCAATCTACAGCTGAGGTCTGCATAGCCCCAGGCAAAAGTTTTATTCCATGTAGGTGGGATGAGAACCTTATTCTGCTCAACTGCCAGAATGCCTTTATCGGTACACACAATCTGCCCCACAGGCTCCTTGAGTTCTAGAAAAGAAGATACAGTTATCTTTTACTGAAGAAAAAAGACTGATACTGTCCAATCTGATTGAATACCAGGTGCTCCACAAAAATCAAATATTTGCATTGCTTAAACAATTTCTCCGGTCCCACTTGCAGTGCTGCAGGAGAGGTCTTTCAAGCCAAACAAGGCACAGATGTAATCCCTTTGATGCTTCTGGGCATTAAAAGTGATTGTGCAATTTTCAGCATAATTAGAAGTAAATTTTTTGTATTAATGCCAACACCTTGGCCACATTTCCATAGGTTGCATTCCTGACCAGTGATTTATTTGCTGTTTTTTAATCAAGTTTTGCAGATACTGATCAATGCCTCTTTGTTTCCTATCCTAGAGCATAGCCCTGCTATGTTCTGTTGAACGGTACATCCTTTTCTCTCCATGAGATGCACCAATTCACTTAATCAATTAAGAAAGAAAATACTGTATAGCATTTACCTACTTTAGAGTGAATAAAAGTTAACTGTCAGCAGTTAATAGAGATTAACTCAGAACCTACTCCTTTGGCCTCAGCACAGCTACCAGTATCCCTTCCTGCCAACATTCTCAGCATTTTTTACATTGAGAAAATAAGTAAATGATGATAATCCTTCTTTGACAACAAATCACAAAAAGGAAGGCCTTTTTAGGCTTGGAAACAGACTTCTGAGCATCTTTCAACATTTCTGGAATTTGCTTCAAACACTTCTTGTTCAAATTTCAAGAAACGCTTGAACTCAATTCCATCTCTCTCTTTAAAAAAAATATTCTAAATTGGCACAGATTTGCCACTTTCCAAAATATACCTTAAAGAAAGTAAAAACAACCTTACGGCACCAGACTATCCTTAATTTGTCTCTCTCGGAAGTACAGACATTATGAATATCAGGCAAAAAAGCTAAATAAAAGATGGAAAAAATGCTCCAAATATTGTGGTTTTACCTTTCACTGGTGCAAGAGATGGCCGCAGGTTGTCCAAATGATGGAAAAAAATCTTGTCACTTGTGGAACCAGGGGGCACTGACGTTCCTGCAGCCTCCCCATTCAGTCGACTTCGAACGCGCTTTGGAGGGTGTGGCTTTTTGAAGAGCTGAAATTCATCAAGAAATTACATGTTTGCAGTAGCACAAGCTGAAGAAGATCAGCAGCGTTTCGTTCACATTCTAAAAATTCTATAGATCAGCAGTCAGCGAGCACTACTTAACTGTCCTCAGCATTCACAGATTCACTGCTTGGCATCCACTAACAGTTCACTGCAAACGCTTTGGTAAGACTTCAGCAAATAATACAGAATCCAACTGTGATATATAAGCAAACCATTTTTCACAGCTTCCACACAGAGGTTTGTCAGATGGTAAATTCATTAGGAACATTTTGATGGCAAGTGCTACGTATTTACAGTACCTAACTTACAAATATAAATCTTTACCTATATCTTGTAAAATTTCACCTTCTTTGACAATGAAGTTATGAAAGCACTAAAAGAGCTGCAATTCCAAGGCTGAAAGTTATTTTCTTTACCTACTAGCATATTCAAAGTACAGGGAACATACATAAATCTGTGGTAGTTGGACTGTGAGGATGCACAAATGTTTCTATTGCCCACATCACAGCAATGGGTATGAAGGGTAACAGCAGGACTGCTTGCCTTAGCCCTTCCTGCACCACACCACACCCCCACACAGCTGGTCTAATAGTGTGAGGGAGGGCACAGCATTTTATTTTACTTTGTTGTTTTTTTTTTTTTGAGTTATTATAGAAATTGATTTATCACAGGAAAATGGCACTTACACTGTTCCCCTCTGACGCATCAAGTGTTACATTTTCAGCAGCAACACACATATTTTTTCAATATTGTTGTTTGTTTTTTTTTTTTCTTTTTTAAGTTGAACAGTGATGTCATAATTCTTTCAATCATTATTTTATAAGTGCAAAACAGAAAAAAAAGACATTTCCTTCCTTGTGTGCAAAGCCCAAATTCTTCCTTGGTTGTAGAAACGGATTATTGCACATCACTGGAAGAATATAAACAAACATTCTCAAGAAGTTTAACTCCTCAAACATTTTCCTCTTCTGTTTCAATACGTTTCAGCCCACATGTCATCTGGCAAACAGAAATTCTGTAAATAGTGTACCTGCTTTGGTATCTGTCCAAAGTTGTTAATGAATCCTATAGTAGCTGTCTCTTTTAATGGATCGTTGATGTTATATATATCCACTTGCCCCTCATAGAAGAGATGGTGAAAGACATTTACAGCTTCTACTGCAGCAGGACCTTGTTGTTTATAGCCAAAGATCAAGTCAATCCACTCATGCAGATGTGCACTCACAAAGTCACATTCCAGAGCCTGAAATCCAAAGAACATGCATTGAAATCAGCCTCTTCAGTCACCAGTAGAGTCTACTACATGTGCCATAAAGAAAAAAGCAGAATACACAGATATATTCTTAATATGTTTTGATGCTTTTTCATTTAAACAACTCCTGACTCAACTTACTTCCCAGCCAAAAAGGAAGAGAAGGAAATGCCAAGTCTGCAGCTATTCGTAACAAATAGCCATCAGCTCAGAACTCATGGACCAGATAGCAGCAGTGACTACATGAATCACATCATGTTTAATTTGCAGCATAAAGACACAACTGACATTTTCTATTGCCATTAAAACTCAGATTACCTCCCGGTGAACTCTGATAAACTCACGAGGGTCTCCTTTTGCCCACGGAGGGAGTATTACATCTCCAAGTTTAGTGCCATTTTGTTTGCAACCTATAAAACAAATTAAAGAATTTGGAGATAAGCGTTGAAACCACATAGCAACAGCACTGCTTTTTAAAATCAACAACAACAAAATCCAATGTATTTCTTTTACAAGGAAACATCTTTCAGACTTTTCATTTAAATATTGCCCAATCTTTAAAGGTCAAACAATAAAACCTGAAGATTGCCAGCCTAGTTGTTCATATACGATATCTTGCAAGAACAGAAAAATAGGAATCACTCAAGCATTCCTCACTAAGGGTTTTGAAGATGACAGTACTGTTTTCAGAGTTCTGCTGATACAGCCTGCATTGAAACAGCTGATACCCAAGATGCTGTGGAGCTGGCAGCTAGAGCCATTGTTGTACTGAAGCACGTTTCTCATCTTTTATCGACTTCCGTGTTAGCACTTATTCATGACGGAAAACCAAGTGAATGCAACAGCTTGAATTTTAGAGAGGAAAAGAATTCTGTTTAACATGTATAAAGCAGCAGACATGTCAGCTGGGTGTATTTTGAAGGAAAATAAATCCTGGTACTTGATGGCTTATCAGCAAACTGCACTGACAAGCCTTGGTGAAACAGCTTTTGGGCTACAGATCTGTTTTCTTTAAAACAGAAACAGTCTGTGTGAAACAACTGTAATGTTTTATGCATGAGAATAGCTACACAACAGTACAAGCTAACTATTCATGTACTGACACTAATGAACTAACAGCTGTGTGCCAAAAGCTTCACACCCAAGGACAGTGTTCAATGTCCTGGGCACACTCTGATCACACACAGTCATCTGGGTTTCAGAGAGCTCACTTCTTATTCTGAATATTTAATGCTGACGTGTTTAGACTACTAAAAACCAATTTGTTGAGACTTCTCAGTTACATTCCTGTGTTGTCATCTGTTGCTGAGAGACAATCCACACTTTCTACTAGCTCAGAGTAACACCAGCAAGCTTCCAAGTTTACAGAAGGGTACAAGCAGTACAAGTAGTGTCCTACATTTCTTACATAATCTCAATAGGCTTTGAATGTTTTCCTCTCTATTTGGGAGCAAGGAAATAGAAAGGGAACACAGCAAGTATGAAATAACCCAAACACACAGTTATGCGCGACATACATTCCAGAGAATAGTTATCTCCTATGGTCAGTGTATGTGAAATAAGACTCTTGTTAAGTAATTACTGTCACACAAATTAAGAGCCATACTTCAACAAAACCTGTAGAAACAGTTAAAGATGAAGTCCTAAAGGTGAAAACTGTCAAAAAGATGTGCAAAGCTTGGAAACACTAAGGAAGATGATATATAACATAATGGAGTAACATATCACATAGAGAACAAAGGAAACCAGAAAACTCCAGGTAAAACTTGATTATTTGAGTGTTTCAAAGTGGTTTAACTGAAAATAATTAAAACTTAAAAATCATCAGATCAACCAACCAACCCACCCTAACACAAGCCAAAAACTTTTTGGGTAGTTAGATGTCTTCCTTAGCAATGATTATTCATCAACTTCTTAAGATGGACACTTGCTGTTTGAGAAGATAAAGTAGATAAAACTGAAAGAAAAGAAGGCATCACAAAAGTAAATAGTAACTCCTGCTATATTCTTACTGATAACCAGTGAGCTCTGTATCATGTTTGTATGTTATACAAACATGGATCCATTTATCCTTTCTTTATGCAGTCAAGTGCATCATATTCATCCTACCTGATGAGCTTTTCTTACGTCAGACTGCCTGGCAGCATGCTCACAGTGGTAGCAATGCTATCAGCTGTTTTTGCTTACCGAGATCAAAATTGTTGGAATTGAGCAAAAACTCAGGGAGGTAGAAAAATTCTGGGATGAGCTCCTTCACGTCTGCCATGTTGTGCTTTGATGCTGAATACCAGGCCTCTCGCACGCTGTGAAACATTCGGTCTGCCAGGTCAAAGTGACCGCCCTGAAGAACAAAGGGAGAACCATCAGATCAGACCACCAGAGTACCTCGGCTGTGAGAAGAACCAGAACACACAACACACATACACGAGGTATCAAAATAGAAATCTTCAGAAAGTTAAGAAACACACTCAATCCTACTTCAAATTTTAGTATGAGGAAACATCAGCCCAAAGAAAACACATTTTTCTTTGCTTGATGACTTCCATCTAGGACAATAATGGAAACGTACTATTATCACCCCAGATCCCTCTCAATCTGCAAAGTTTGGTTTATTTTAACACCCAGTAACAAACTCCTGCAATAGAAGTATAGAACACCTTTTAATTTTGTGTGAGGGTGTGAAGGAGTTGGCATACAACTCAGGAAAAGCGAATATAGGAAGTGAAATCTTATACTTTTTACCTGTAGTCGTAAGAAAATCTGTGTAAAAGGCTCCATCCGGACAAGATAGGAAGCCACTATCATGGCAGATGAATAGTGGGTCCCATAATGATAAGCTGGAGTTTCACCTGCAGAAAATTAAACATCATGAACACAGAAGAAATAAGGTGAAGCAATTACTGGTGACAGTACTAACTACTGCTGCTTTGTATTTAATCTGTGATCAAGGACACATTTAAAATTGGCACTTGTAACTTTCATTCTTGAGTCATCAAAAACTACATGTTTTCTTGTGGCCATTTCAGTTAAAGCTGCAGTGCAGTAGCTGTAATTCAATAGGTTTCTGCCCAGCAGAACCACATGGTTAATTTATTTATTTATTTAAGTTTAAAATGCTTGAAGCGTCCCAGTTCACTTAGCCTTTCTCCCTAGGGGAGATGCTCCAGGCCTTTCACCATCTTTGTGGCCCTCCGCTGGACTCTTTCCAAGAGATCCCTGTCTTTTTTGTACTGGGGAGCCCAGTATTTATTTTGGGTAGTAGAAAGAAAACTGATACTTCCTGAGCAGGAAAACATACATTAAACTCAGAAATGAAAAAGCTGAACTGATGCTAACGCAGAGGTATGCCCATTCCTCTGTACAGCTTACTGCCTTTCAGCAGCACTCAAACTGTACTAGTTAAAAGAGACATTTCTTATATTACTTGCCCATTTCTAGCCTTTAGACACTGTTGAAGTGTTCTGAAAAACAACTGTTTTGTCTTTATTTTTTATATATAAACACATGCTGGTCAGATTTAAAAATCAACAATATAACAATACTCCTTTGCTTCTAATTTAATATTTGCTCATAGGTCCCTAAAAGACCCATGGTAGGGCGCAGCACAGGTACCATCAGAAGTCTTGAGTCATGTAATTAAAATCCACAACATCCTCCTGAACTGTGGCAGGCTCGTGCCTCTCTCCTCTTCCTGCAGGATGTACCATTTCTTACCATTGGGATCTTCCCAGTCTTTGTATCGTTTCTTGTACTGGGCCAACCTGTCCTCTGTTTGAGCTCCCATGGGCTTTGCCAGGTTTCTGAATGTTTTGGGATTTGTAAGATCCAACTCCTTTAAAAATAAAACAAACATCGATTCAATTTTAAAAACACACGCTTTCCCTTTGGACACAACATCCTTTAAGATATACTTCAGAAAGCTAATGCAAAAACTTACTGCTGCACTCTTGCATGCTGCTACACAAAAGAGATGCAACTGCCTTAGAACAAACTGAACATGCAGGCCTTCACCTGCCCATTAGCACCCATAAAATCAGCACAGGTAAGGGCCTTCCTGCATGGGGCTGCTGAGCACCTCTCATATCCTACCCACTGGCTACACAGGCTGAACATTACAAAACAAATGAAAATAGGCAATAAAGGTACGCCTTGGTTTTAAGAAGGTAGTGCAAGCCAACTGTAATACTCACAAAACTCAGACACATAAAAAATTACTATTAGACTGATAGGTTATTTTATTTACTTCTGAATCAAATTACTCTTAGACTGATAGGACATTTTATTTACCTCTGAATCGTAGTCTGCAAGGACCCAGGGAAAGACAGGGTACTGCATGAGGTCATTGTAGGATCGGCCCGCCAGGGTGTTTAAGTGCATCAGGTACTGGAAGTTACTGATTTCTCCTCTCTGAAGGAAGACATAACAAAGCTCTAAAGACCTCAGCTCACAATAATTGACTGAGCTGTCAGACTTCTCAGGTGCTTACATTAGCTCTCTCCAAACACAGGAAACTTACTTCAATATTACAATGTCCAAACTCTACTTATAATATCTTTAATGAGAGAATCATTTAGTACTTGATGATGAAATATACCCAAAATGAAATATAATTGGAGCATGAAATACAACCAGTTACAGTACTGAGATACTTTTTCTGAAGCAGTATATTCTGCCTGTTCATAGGAAGCAACTCAGGTGTACTAAGTATATAACACTACAAAATATACAATTTAAAAAAACATGATGACACTTACTTCCCATCTTTGAGTAACAGATTTTTCTCCCACTAAAGTGCTAAGCAAGCCAGACCTAGTTAGAAGAAGAAAGTACATTTTCTGATTTACCAATAGAATTTGAGTTGCATCTTCACAAGATGACTCAAAATGTCAAGAGCAAAACTTACAAATTTTTACAATTAGGCAAAATGGATTTCATTCCTTTTTGCTTTAGCAGTGCACATTTTATTTCTGAGCACAGACTGTTAAAACAATGCACATTATGCATGCAACTCAGCGCACATTCAAACATACCTGACAACCCGCTACTGAGGAAAATATCTAACAACCCGGAGAAGCCAAACAGTTTTGGAACTTCAGCTCTTTCTGAATGTACCAATAACATTAATTTTGAAAATATGTATTTATTTGTAGGAATGCATACCAACGGTGTCGATGATAAAAGAACATTTAAAGAAGGTGAAGTATAAAATCAGTATTTATTTGGCGTTGCCCAGTTATAAACAGAAGTTTATGCAGGTACTACATGGTATATCTGGACCATAAGGTAAGCATCACTGATTTGAAACCAAGGAGATAAAGAGCTTATGAGAAATGGTAATGCTTACCCTTGTTCTACACTGGTGTTTGGCCTCTGTCCAGATACTGACTCCGAACTGTCAGTTAGAGATGGCACCACAGCCAAAAACCTGCACCAGCAGTTAAAAAGAGATTACCATTAATGTGCCTGATGAAGGCATCTCTTCTTTTCAGAAATGAACATATCTGGTTCAATTATTTTGTTCTGAGCAGCTGTGTAACATCTTCAACAAAACCACAACATCCCTTCTCTCCCTACACCCACACTTGCTGCCACAGCTCCCATACTGACCACATGCAGCAAGTTTAGCATACAGGCATTAGCGCTTCCTAGTGGCTCTTTGATGACACATTCTGTTTGCCCCAGAATTATGAACTGTCTCACACCAATCACTTGCAATCTTGTTAGCAGAACATTGCAGGCTCAAATACGACTCAAGACAGATACTTGCAAATAGTCACATTAAATATTCAAACTTAAGTTACTTTACAATACCTCTGATAAACTTTATTTCTGACTCCTTTTTGGAAAGCTAGAAGATAGTTTCGTCCATCTCCTGAGAAAACTTCAATTGCAATCGGCTGAAAACAAACAAAACAAACAGGTCACCACTAGCAAATCTGCTTGTCACCTACAAAGGTTTGAAGTAAACCAGTTTGACTGTGTTGAGCTATACATGACACAAAATCATTGCAACGCACACTTTGCTTAGTGTGGCCAGCTGATCTATTTTCAGAACACCAAAATGCATTAATTCACCCAATTAACTAAGTCACAGCAGACCAAACAGATCAAGATCAGATATTTAGACTTTATTTCAACACAGTGAATAGCTCTCACTTGCCAAATAACGATCTGTGCCCAATTTACCTGCAAAAGGTATCTCCTTTTATGTACTTCCTTAATATCTTCATATGCAAAAATGCTGCATGTTCTTTTGAGTTGACTTGGACCTTGCCTTGCCCCCCTTGGTATGATTGGTTCATGCATCCTGTAAATGAGCATAAACAGGAAAGTGATTAAAAGAGATGTGTTGTAAGAATCATTCTTTTCATTCATATGAGAGAGCAGGCATAGAAAGGACTTGCTTTACAATAAACCACACCACACTTAGTTTTTTGGGAACACAGAAGCAACTGCTCCTGAGATCTTCAGCAATTGTGACATTATTTTGTAGTCAACCCCTCAAAAAAATCTCATTAAATATCTGCTGTTTGCCTACTAAAGACTGATGAAACTCTTTATTCATTCACTCACTTTGGAGGCAACGTCTCAATGTCCCGTATTTCTCTGGTGGCTGTCATGGTAAATCCATCAATTACATAGAAGTGCTCTTTGCCAAAGAGGAGCAGCCCTTCACTAGTGTCAAGGCCCTGAACCCGAGCACAGCGGTACATATGCTGAATCTGAAAAGAAAACAGGAACTTAGCAAAAGTAGGTCAACAAGCTGAGACAGAGATCATTGCTCTGTTAGGAACAATCCTAGGCACTGCTTTGTTATGCATAGTGTAAAATTTTTGCTATTTTTCCTACTCATTTAAGAAAAAACATAACCTTAGCAATCTGCAATTGGGAAGGTAGTTTAAAGGAAGTTTCCACTGTATGATATGGATTGGTAAGTTTACTAACTTATACACATATTGCTTCTTGGGCATCTTCTACAAGCTGTAATCAACTTGACTGATAGCAAATTTACTGACATACTTCAGACAAGATGGAACTATGAAATAACCAGAGCAGCCTTTCAACGCTATTCTTGGGGATAAAATATACACTGTCCAGTATTTCCATTCTAATGATGAGGACAATCGATCAGTTTGTAGAGTATTTATATTTTCACTGCATCTCTCAACTCATTATGCCAATCAGGTAAGCAGAGGACAGCTTATGAGGAGCGGCTGAGGGAACAGGGACTGTTTCGTCTGAAGAAGAGGAAGCTCAGTCAAGCAGTTGAGACATTACAGCCCTCTACTACTACCTGAAAGAGGCTGTGGTGAGGTGGGAGTCTGCCTCTTCTCCCACATTACTAGCAGTAAGAATAGAGGGAATGGCCTCAAGTTGCAACAGGGGAGATTCAGGTTGGAGGTTAGGAAAAATTTCTCTCTGAAAGGGTAATCAGGTGCTGAAATGAGCTACCCAGGGAGGTGTTCAAGAAATGTTTGCATGTTGTACTGAAGGACATGGTTAAGTGGGGAGGTGTCAGTGGATGGTTGGACTGGATGATGTTGGAGATCTTTTCAAACCTTGGTGATTCTATGACTCAGTTCTAGGACAGGTTTGATTTTCCTTAGCAGGCAGAAAAAAAAAAAAAAGTTTCCAGTACAGTGTTTGAACTGAAGCACACATTTCTTATCAAAGGTGCTACAAGAAGAAGCTGATGGAATATTAAAAAGATGCAGCTGTAGATCAGGAAAGGCATTTAGGATGTTTATTTCTGCTTGCTACATGCAATGCAGAAATTCCAATACAGTAAACAGTGTTTGTTTGTAGTACACAATACCTTCTCTCCTTCTTCAAGAAGTCGAAGCAAAGTTGTATTGTCAGTTTTTTCCTCTTCATCAATCGAACTGCCCTCAACAATTTGGTCTTGTGACTGTTCCTGGTTCTCATCATCTCCTCCATCAGGAGCAGAGCGAGACCGTTTCAGGGGGGGCTTCACTAGGCCTAGAAAAGAAGAATTAAGATAAAATTTAAGAAATGAGAATTAAGAGATCATCATGAAAAAACAAGTTTAAAATTGCTGATCCAATGCTAAGGCAGAAAACAGAGTCCAACGTGTTTATCTCAGTGCAAACATAATGGAAAATATAAAGGCAAACAAATTTAAAGAAAATGGATCAGGACAGAAGAAGCGATCTAACCTTTGACTCTCGCAATTGTGTCCTCCCCATGTTCCGGCTCCTGCTGAGTGGTTTCACCCACTGTGTTTTCCTCTATGGTGTCCTGGAAGATGGTAGGGTTTCCAGATGCCAGGCGCATGTAGTACTCCTTACTGTCATAACTTATAGCCCTTCGGTAGCGAGCAGGTTTCTTAGAAATAATTGAACACAGTCACTTGGTCATTCAACTCTTCTCACACATTTCAGGGACACAGTGTGCAGCATCGAGCATGCCTACTATGTGCTCTGTGCATGTGCAGTGGTACAGCAAAACATATGAAAACAGGGACTCCACCCTGGATCCAATCTAATTTACAGGGGAGCTATTCAGCCACTGAATTAACAATGGGTTTGTGGAAATGCCTGCTGCTAAACCTACACACAGAGAGTACTGAGCATGGCTATTAAGTAAGAAACAACAGCCGTCACAAAAGACAGGTGGGATACTTTCGCTGAAGCCTGATGGATCAAATGGATATTTTCAACCCTCTCAGTGCTCCCTGCAGCATGTGCAGCTCATTCTTTAGGCAGCCAGCTGCAAAACTAGACTGTGGTGTGAATAAACTCAACAAAAGATGAAAATAAGTGAAATTGATGAGAGTGAAAGAGATAGGGACTTGAATTTAAGGCTTGAAAATTAACAACTGCAGTTTTTTCTTTCATTAATACATATTCTGAAGGTCGTCATGAAATACATAGAAGGATCCATTTATAATTCATCAAGAATCATCTGTAATCACAATGGACAACGTTGCATTTCATTATGGTGGTGGCACGGTGTTGATTTTTTGTTTAGCGTGTTAATCCTTAGTCTCTTCATTTAATTACAAAGGTAATACTAGAAATCAAAGTA
Organism: Excalfactoria chinensis; assembly: GCF_039878825.1. Lineage (NCBI taxonomy): Eukaryota > Metazoa > Chordata > Aves > Galliformes > Phasianidae > Excalfactoria > Excalfactoria chinensis. The sequence goes on from NC_092828.1 coordinate 42,508,765, forward strand.
GCAGCTAAATGAGGACACTGTCAGAAACATCACTGTGGAGGTAAGCAGGGATAAGAGTTATTACAGACCCTTCTCTCAAAACAAACTGTTGCACCTGGGTGGAAGAAAACATATTGAACTTATACTTCAGTTGAAAGTTTTCTTCTACAAGAACTGCTTAACCCAACACCTCTAGAAAGCTCAGTCTGTGAATACATTCAGCTCTTCATAGATAAAAGTTTTTATTTTGTAGCATAATTTCCCATTATTTTTGAAATTATATTGGGATAATTACAGTCCAGTGCTTGAAATTATGTGCTATGGCAGAATATCAACTGCCATTTCAATTATGAATGTAATTTGTTCACCTCTGTAGTAGTAACTGGAAATACATAAACTGCAATTTTCAGGGTTTTTTTGTTGTTTATCCATACAATTACACGGGGGAAAACTAAAGGGCCCTTAAAGTTAGCTCTATTACAAGTAGATGCTTGGAATGACTAGGTGATTAAGACAGGCAACATGGAGATTCATTACTTCAGGTCAAATTGGCTGCCTCAAAACTCAAAGATGTAAGGTACTGTGATTTAATTTGCAGACTTATGCTCAACTAAGCCTTTGCTCCTTTTAACACTTCAGTGGTAACAACTGATGTGTACTCTAGAGTGAAAAATCCAGACTGTCCCTGTTAATATAAGGAAAGGGAAAAAGAAACTATTTATATTTCATATTCTACATAATACTTGCTTTCATTTATTTGTGTTAGCTTATTGTTGAATGTATTTAAAAAGGAGTGAGTACGTATCGCACACTTTACTTAGTGATGGGCAAGACTGTGAATGTCATTTAATAGAGAAGCAGTGTAACACGGAAACGTCTGCAGAGCAGCTGGTTTTAAACAATTCTGTTATTTTTAAGCTAGAATTAATATTTTGAAACAAAGGATAAATATCATTAATAAAAACTAAGACTTGAAGGAAAGAAGATGGACTGCGGTGCTAACAAAAATAGATTTTTCAGCCCACAGTTAAAAAGGAGAAAGAAAAACCTTCTCGGCAGACCTTCAAAATAGACATTCATTTTCCTAGCAGGTGCTCCCACAAATCATGTTGCCCATTACTAAACACTTTCCATCGACCATTAGTTTAGACCCCAAGCCACAACTCTGTACACAGTGAGAACAGTGACAGCACAGCCCAACACAGCCTGTTAGTGAGCAGCAAAGACGGGAAGAGCTACAGAAAGTTGTATTTAGGTGAAGGCTGAGCACAGTGAAATCCTCTAATGTGAATACTGAGAACAACATCTTTAGGGCTGGAAATACACACTGAAAGAGCAAGTTGAAAGCCAAATGTAGAAGCCTTGTTAAGACTGCCCGACATGCAGGAGAAACAAAAAAAAGTTGTATTTATTTGACATTCTTTCAGTCAGTGTATTTGTTTCTTTACCTTTTGAGGAATGGTATCATCAGCTGTCTCAGGAAGTTTACTTGAGAGGTCAGACTGAAAACAGGGCATTAAGTATATGCATCAGAAAAAGAACACTTTTGAGAAGAAGGCATGATGTTCTCCATTGTGTGCACTATCCGTCGCTAAAGCTATTCTGAGTCACATTGCAAGTAGACAAATATACCTAATAGTGTAATGTTGGCTATATAATGTTTTTTGTTCACACATCTTAAGTACCTTAGCACTCATTCTTGATTAGAGAAAAAAAATATCCTGCATGTTCCATTCCTTAAAAGCAAACAGGAACTAACTGCCAAACTGTCAAAGGTTATGTGCATTTCTGCCTCAGTGGCCCATGTTCATAGTCACAGATTTTCAGTGAAAGCACACACAAATCAGTGCCCATAGGCCTGCTTGGTTTTTGCATTTTTCTTCAGACATGTTTTAAATGCTCTTTAGCACTAGGAACTGAAACAAATCTCCCAACTGTAAGTACGGCATTTTGTGGCTTCTTTTTGCTAGTGAAGATGCCTTTGCTGCTCAGCAGCAAAAGAAGCACACTACACTACATCATATCTTGCAACAGGCAGATGCCTCAATTCCCCTCCATTTTGAGGTGTGAGAGGTCTAGTCTTCCCTAAACGTACTGTGAATTACAACCAGACCTTACCGATCATTTAGGGCTTACAGCTATGCTGGTAAACCAACAGAATTAAATATGCGTCTTAAGAGCCACTTGGAAAAAAAATAGAAAAAAAGTTTATTTTACAACAGGGCATAAAATTTCTCACAACAAAATCTTGAATTACTTACCAGCAAGTTTGTTTCCTGCTCAGCTTCAGGCATGTAGGGATACTGAGTGTAAAACATGTCATTGCGCACCATTTTCTTCCTCATTCGGCAGGGCCCCTCAGTCATCTCCAGCATCCACTTGTCAAGATGGGAACCAATGGGAGGACCCCACAAACCTCGCTCTCGTAGTAACTCATATTCAATTTGAGACCACTCTTCTGTCACATATTTTAATGCATTCTGCTGACGCTGGATATAAACATGTTTATATAAAGCATTAAAAGCTATGTCTTTCAGCCCGTATCCAATATGAGCAGACATTTTCCTCACACTACAAAAAGTCTGAAATATCTAATAGCATTAAAGAAATACTCATTAGAGTAATACACACTAATGAGATTTCCAGTCTCAGCTACTGCCGAATCAAGGTTCATACTGTAATCCTCTAAGCAGAAGAGGAAAAAGAGGATAAACAAACTGCTTTTGGTTTTAATCTGTAACTGAATATATTTGTAAATGACAAATATGAGCATATGCAACGTTAATAAATTGATTTTGAAAAGGGATTTTAAGGATTTTTGATGGTTTTCTTGCTAACACTTAAATAGAAGAGAGAAATTAAAGCAAAGCCTGTCTGTTGGATTTTTGCTGGTAGCTTTCAGTAACTTATTCCTGCAGAAACACTCAGCAGCTACATTGAGCCAAAGGACTTTGAGGATGCTTGGAACAAAATGCAGGGTACAATGGTTTGCTTCTAGAAGGCACAGAACAGCTACGATCTATTACCACATGAGTAGAAAAAGGTACTACAAAATTGTTTTTGTGCTACTATAGAAGTTATCTTCACGTACAGTGTTCCTCTGTCTTCTTTTTATTTTTTCCAAGAATCTAATGTAGTATTTTGAGTAAAGGAATGGGATAGAAACAAGATGGCTTTCTAGAACAGTGTACAAAATCTTTAAGATTTAACTTAGCTAGCACTGCTACAACAAAATCAATATTAATTTTCCTCATTTATTTGACTGAATTAAGAAAGCATCCTTAAAATAGCTGTATCTGTACACTGAAGTGCGTCACCATCAACCTTCTAATACTTCATAAGCCACATACTGAGAAACAGGATCTGTACAACCTAACGTCAAAAATACCAGTTTCAGGTAATTCTCTGAACCATACCTCCTGATATTCTTTATACTGCATATCAACAAGATCTCGAACCACTGCAATGTGAGTAAACATCCACTGGGAAATTTCCTAATAGAAAGATAAGGAGACAGACAGAATCAGACTTCATAGAAGCAAGTTATGGAAAACCTACAAATGATTAACCATTACTTGGTCACAAAAACTATCTTCTTAAGAAATGATTTGGACTAATTTCAAACTATGGCATGCAACTGTATTTTCAAGGTTGTTTTATAGTTTTGCTTTATATGGGTGTTTTCCTGGTTTTGTTTTACAGCAGCAAATTCATGTACAGGGGATATTGCGTAAGAGAAGTGGGCAAACACTTGCTAAGAATTGAAAGTACAAGACTGATGGTACAAACCAATCCCAAATAGCTAAAAGAGGCAATAGCTGAGAAATATTACTACTATTCTCCACTTTCTAGTAATATTTTGTAGATGCTGACCAAATTTGATGGAAACCCTAACAGCATCCATCATACTGTATGGAAAAACACCTGCTTTCATACTTTGCTCCCTGTAATGGCTTGTCTGGCAACAGATGCTCTCTGCAGAGCTTGGGGATTCCTTCCTTTTCACTTCAGTGTGTGTTCCTGTTCACCAGGAAAAGGACTGAGAACACTGAAAATTCTTTATTAAATCAAAGCCAGTGCATAACTCCCAGATGAGCAAGTGAACTGGCGAGTTTCTTTTCCATTTACACAAAGCACATCTCCTGATGGAATCAATAAAACATATATATTTCCTTATGGCAGGAACACATCTGCCTTTCATGAGTCTCCTCACTATTTCATGTACTTATTACAATAAGAATTAAATCCTCAAAAACATCCAAATCCCTCTTTCCTTTGTTTTCTACGTCCCAAATACTTTATATGAGTTTTGGTTTGTTTTTTTTTTACAATGCCCCATCAGGTCACGTCCTACTGAGAGTACACAGTTTTTCTCCACCAGTCTTCACTTCTTAGACAAACAACTACATGGACATCTATTACGAACTGCCGTGGTAAACTGAATTTAAGACCCAGTTATCCAGAGAAGTCAAGCAGCCTTTCCAAACCCAGAGAGTTTGCACTCCTGACTTACTGTTCCAGATAGGCAGATGCACCTGCTGGATTAGACCACACAAAAGCAAGAATGGTCTATCTCATTATTCAGCAAGGGGAAAATTAAGCACAAGTTATCACCTTACACCTTGAGAGACACTTTATATTGCAGTATTTACCATATGCTCCAAACATATAATGCTGGATTTGAGACTGTATTTTATGAAGCAAAATTACCTGCGTAGAGAGATTGTGTTTGTTGAGTCCACTCTCCTTCCGGTTTCTCCTGGAACCTGTTAGTTTAGAGAGGCCAAACCCACTGCTCACTCGTGAGAGCTTGGACTGTGTGCTTGGAACCAAGGCCTCCCCTCTACTGATGCACTTCTTCTCATGGGCTGAAAAACAAGGATTTTATGTGTTGGGATTTTTTTGTTATTGTCACTGGTATTTCACTAAATAGAGTTACAATTTCTATTGCTCTCAAAAACTTCCTGTACTTGTCTGAGTTGAATGTTGGGCTTTTTTTTAAGGAAGGAGTTGATTTTTTGATGTTGTTGTTGCATTGCTGTTGTTTTTAAAAGAAGAGGTTCCCAAGGGAAATCTTGGTACTTTTTTCACTTTAAAAGGATTAATAGATTAACTTGAATAACAGATCTGTGACTCCTTTCATCAGTTATCAAAATCAAAGTCTATGAGCTCTAAGCTGTCACCTACCCTCTCTCCAAACAACAACTAGTTTCAGTTTTGCTGAACTACACCCCCTAAAGACAAAGTGGGTATTCCAAAGCAGGGAGACAGTATCTGTAGAAATCCAGTTCTGAGGAAGGCCCAAAAAGTCATCACAAGCAGTGTCCATGGAAAGGCAAATAAGTGAACCAGCTAATCACCACTGCAATCCATACGGCACTCTTTGGTGTATGCTTGCACAGAAACACAAGAAGCCATTAGGATCTGCAAAAGCACTGAATAAAGGTCCCAGGTATGGACCTTGTGTATGTTTTTCCTATACCCACAGCTGTTTCTGAATCAGAGATATTAAACTTTAACAAGTATTTACCAACACACAAAAGGTACGCCCATATCAAAACATCCAATGCATGTGGTTCACTTTTGGGGAAAGCTACCACTCAGAACAGATCTTGAGCTGCACTTACCCAAATGATTTTGCCAACACTTTAAACTTGCTTCCTCAATTAAAGGTCTTGCAACAGTTATATCCACTTGGCCACGGTCATTGACAGGCAGCGTCACTTTAAAAACTTCTTCTAAAACCTGTTTTTTACTGTGAATCAGCTCTGTCCACACTCTGTTTATGGCTTTTAAAAGAAGCTGGCGACCTGCAGAGGTACAAGACCATAAACAGCAAGTTCTCTACAATGCTTACTGAATTGCTACTTTTACAGCAGATTGAATAAACTAAACAATTACACTCCAGGTTCTTCCCTTCTTTCTTGATTTCCGAAATGCCTTTAACTAGACTCTTTTTGTCAGTCATATACTGTTAGATAGTCTCTGAAGATCGATTTTGACATTTTTCCTCTGTGAATCTGAAACATCAGCTAATTATTTGTGATTCCTCTCCCACACTCATGCAAAGATTAACTAAATGAGATTAAAAAGAAGCTTACAGATTACACAAAGTTTCATATATATACAAATTACTTTTTTTTCCCTCTGAGTGTATTAATACACACATGAATAAATACTAACATACAAAAAGATCAGAACCACAATCCTTTTCTCCACAGACAGTTCATAAATTCCCTATGAAAGATCCTAATGATATTTTACACCTTATACCAGTTATGCCTTAACTATGCTCTTGTAAGATTCAGCTGATAGAGAAGTACAGTGCACACTTAAGATGAGCCATTTACACCGCATTCAATTCAGTGCATATAAAGTGGTATTTCTGATTCCAGTGCATGTCCAGCAAAAAACAAGGACTGCCCGCTATTTTTACCAAACACTTCTCACTCCGATTATGTTTATCTTGGTGTTTGGAGTACTTCTAAAGTTTTTCTTTGTTTGTTGTTCTTGCACATACACTCCTGTTTAAAATACAATGGGAGTAAAAGACTACTGGATGACAATAAAGTTATTGTCTTTATAATAACAATATGTTTGCTTTAGCAGACATCTGTGACTCGATCGCTTACCTTCACTGACATCTTGATTGTAGACTCCATCTGGTTCTATATCAGAAGGGATCATAATGTGCCAAGTTGTCATCCTGGCTTCTGCTTCCAATCCAAACCCATCAACATTGCTACAAATACACAATGAATTAACAACCAGAAATAAATACCAACTAAAACCTTTGATTCCCAATGATTGAAGCACAAAGATGTGTGCTGCTACAGGAAGACACTGAGTCCACCTGAGTTCTGATGACATACAGTCACAAGGTGAACTGAATGCTTTTGAAAGAAGATGTGATATAAACAGTGATGTTACTAGAGGAAGCAGTAATTGTTGAAGAAGCACTATGGCCATCAATAGAGCACATTAGGGTTTATGCTGATGATATTTCCCAAAGGACTTTGGATAAAACTCAAGTCCCACAAATTTTTGGAAAGAAAAATGGAAACGCTAGTCAGGCATTTGGAGTAAAGACAAGTGGGTGTTGTCAGCTTATGACACATCCACCTAGTTTTATTCCTGACTAGACTTATTCAAACATCCAAATTTGTAAGAATAAAAATACATACTAAATGACTCTACAGCAGCAAATCTAGTGACAGGTCCCTCTGACAATTACTTAGCACCTGCATTTCTTTCTACCTTGAAAAGACATAACAGTGTCAAAGCGTAATAGCAAAATAGCTTAGATATCTATTATTTTAAAATACCTCTGTATGAAAAATTAAGACTGTTGTTTAAACCTGAGCTCTTCAAATATTCATTTAAATGAAATTATCACTTCAGTTTCCTTGCCTTTCAATGGCTTTAAGGTTACAGACTGTCATTTACCTACTTGTCACAAGGCAAATGAACTTCTATCTGAGATGCTTACCTTCCCACATGCAAATTAATCAAGCAGTGAGCAAGACAGCTGATGAACTCTTGATCATGATTTCCAGGTCCCAAAATTAAGTTTCTGTTCACAGTGAGGACCCTCAGGGAATCAAGGAGAGCCACTTGCTGAGGAACAGTTTTGTGTGCTCTTGAGAACTGATACAAGATAGTTCTGTTCAGGCAGTGATAAATAGCATCCAGTGATAGTCCCTGAGATCTTCTTTTTGACTGATGGTAAAGTAAGAAATAAAACAAAAAACACATCATCAGATGGCAGCACTTAAATCAATTTACAGGTAGGTAATCTTCCCAAATGCTGACTCATGCTGCTTCTTCTACATCAGTAGCATCAGTTCCAGTGATCTCAAGAGCCAAAATGATATCAATACAAGCTAATACAGTTAAGATTTCAACACCTACAAATATCAGTCTACTGTTATTTTCTCTGATTTCCAAAAACAGAAGTCGTCAACAGATTCCAAGAACAGAACAGGAGGAGGCTTTCAAAATATCTCCCAAAGTAAATTTAGGAAGCTTTCTGGGGATTTCAAAAACACAATTTCATCTGAAAGCAGTTTTAACTCAATTGCCCCATAATAAAGTACTGCACACTAACAAGATGTGCTAGAAAAGCTCAGTAAAAAATGAAAGAAAAGAACACACTTCTGCACTGACTGGAGACAGGCCAGTAGCATGTAAACAATTAAAACCTTTTTTGAGTCTTATTTATCCAGGCTGCACAATTACCCTGCAAGATCCATCCAAATAGTATGCAAGCAGCTCAGAATAGTCACTCTGCGGATTTTAATTTCAACTGTGAAAACGGCTTTTCAAGTAGGCTAATAAGAGAACACCGTTACCTGTGCAATTAGCTGGATTATGAATTCCACAAGAAGTTTGGATTCTTTGTTGAACATGCCCTGCCAAAGCTTATCTACCACACGCTGTGTAAAATAGAACACGTTGTTCACCAGAACTTGGTAGCTTCCTCCACTTGTTATGGGCAGAGATGCATCTTCGCCTAGATAACAGCACAATAAAGCTTTCTTCATTAAAAAAGAACAAATATGAATAGATACATGGACATTTAGTTTGTGTTTGTGCTTACTGGGCTTCTGTAAAAGAGAAGCAAAGACTAGGATATTCAAACAAAAGCCAAAAGCTAGGGGTTAACCTACACTGAATGTGCAAGTGATTGTTTGAAATCAACACTGACGTGGCCAAAATGAGAGGGGCAGGGCACACACTAAACTCCCAAAGCAATCCTGGAAAATCTATCATCCAACGTTACTCTTCCCTAGCTTACTGCAGCTATCTAAAATGAGAAGAACTGATGTGGAATTACAACCCAGAATGCTTACTGAAATGGACCAGATTGTGAAAAACAAACAAACAAACAAAAAACCAGGATGAAATACAAAAATCACTATGGGTAATGCTGGTGATCCATTCTTACCAGTGGAAGAGATATATTAACCAGTAACACTCCACTCCCTAAGTTTCCTTCCTGTATTAAATGTCTGACAGTAGACTAAAGAATCACCTGAGACTCTGTTCAAGATAGCCTGCTGCAGTTTAGTTGATTCTATCACCACCAACAGATGCTGCATAAAGTCACGATATGGAATACCGATAAAACCAGAGCAACCGCACCTCATATGTGGGTACGCTTCATTTCCAGTCTGAGAATCATCACTTGGATTGCTACTTACAGAAAATGATGCCATTTAAACTCTACTCCAGTGCATTCCAGTTCCACAGAACAAATGGTGCAATGACCCAGAGCTACCTGATACATTCCAGCAAATAAATTAAGCTCACATACCACATTGGCACAAAAAAAAGAAAGACATAACAAACTGTATCTGAACAACTAACAAGATGTGAATTCTTCTACCAAGTTGTGTACCTTACTTAAACATCAAGAGCACCACACTTATTAAAAACAAAAACCAAAAAACCTTTCAGAGAATACAGGTTTCAAAAACAAATGCTTCTGTAGGTTCTCTCTCCAGGACAGAAATAGAAATTCCTTGTGAAAGACTGCTACAGCCTGAGGTGATTCAGTGTTCTTAGCAGGGTACACTTCCACAATCTCCTGGCACGATTTCTCATAAAAACATGGTATAAACGCTCCCCAAAACCATCAGCAAATGTCAATTTTTCTTGAAGTTCCCTTACATTTATTAATTTGTTGCCCCATCTGCACACACATCAACTTATCATACCACATATGGAAGAAGTTGGTCATAACTCTGAATAAAGAACATGTGGGGAAATCAAAGTTTTGATCCTGGTCTATATAAAGCGCTTAGAAGGGCGCAGGACTTTTTGGATAACCTCACTCTGAGCATCATGTAAATGATTCTGGAATTATTTGATAAGCTGCACTCAGATAAAGAAAAACTTGCTGTAGCAAAAGAAAGGCAGAGGCTTTACAAGTATATCTAATCAGAAAAGCCTACTGTCCCATGACGTGTAGGATGAAGACAGAGCAGACCAGTAGCTCCTGGCAAGTCCAGAAGACCACCTTGAAATAGCTTCCTTGTATAACTTTTACAGCTTTGGCACAATCAAGACCAAGAGGGAACATAAAAGTTCAGCAATATAATTTACACATCAAAGGAATGAAAAGGGCAGGACAAGAATATCGAACTCAGGATTTTCTATGATTCCAATAGGGAGATGAAGGCATTCAATTTGTAAAAGATGAGGACATTAATAAAGAAAAGCAATTTTAAAAAAATCTTACGCTTTCCCTTAACTGAGACAGCTTGAGAATTAAACATAGCTATGTTACCTAATAAAACATCCGCTGCGAGTAAGTGGTCCATCACGCTATCCAAAACATAGGTCTGAAACTCCTTCTGCTGCGTTCGTGTCGATCTTTCAGGGGAAGCCTGATTCAAGAAATGCAATGAAAACATAATGAATATCTTTGAGGGAATTGAAAAGGAGAAAGGAAGTTCTAGGTGAATTTTTGATTTCCCTGTCTCACAAGTGTTATCTAAAAACTTAGTAATGGACATCGAATACACAACAGCTGTATGCAGTTTTACAGAGTGAGCAGTACTCCAATTTAAATGCATTAAGTGCATCTTCTGCCAATATGCCAATGCATCTTCTATTTCTTCAATAATAGGAAATGGAAAGGAACACACTCCTAAAACATGCACCAATTTTTAACTGAACCTATGGTTCAGCTGTGATCTCCTCAGTTCACATAATGACTCCATTCTGAAAACAAAGACAGATCAAACATCTAAATTCACCATCACTTCTATGAGGGCTTTTGTGTACCAAAACATCAGCCTTAATATTGTCACATAATAAATGGATGCACCAAATCTTTATTTCCTTTGCACTTCATGGAGCTCTTGGAGCAGGTCCAGAGGAGGGTCACTAAGATGATCAGGGGGCTGGAACACCTCTCCTATGAGGAAAGGCTGACAGAACTGGGGTTGTTTAGCTTGGAAAAGAGAAGGCTCTGGGTAGACCTCACTGTGGCCTTCCAATACTTGAAGGAAGTGTATAAACAGGAGGGGGAACAGGTGTTTACAAGGGTGGGTAGTGATAGGACAGAGGAGAATGATTTTAAACTGAGACAGGGGAGGTTTAGGTTAGATATTAGAAGGAAGTTTTTTCACACAGAGGGTGGTGACGCACTGGAACAGGTTGCCCAAGAAGGTCGTGGATGCCCCATCCTTGGAGGCATTCAAGGCCAGGCTGGATGTGGCTCTGGGCAGCCTGGTCAAGCAGTTGGAGACCCTGCACATAGCAGGGGGGGTGAAACAGATGATGACTGTGGTCCTTTTCAACCTAGGCCATTCTATGATTCTATGATTCAAAGGAAAAAATACCATCACCTCATGGTGTTCCAGAACATATTCTCATATCTACTAAATGCTCCACTCAGAATTCCAGTGTTTTTTAGGGCTATTTAATTGAGCCTGCTTTATTTTGCACTCCAGAAGCTTGGCAGTGTGAGCATTTCCAGCACTCTCCTTATGAGGGACCAGTAACAAACACCGACAAATTGTAACAGATTAAAACAGCAGTAAAGTAATCAGAACAGATTGACATGGCCTCAAACACTCTTCCTGATATTTATGTAAAGCTGCACCACTTGACAATTTATTTTTTGCTTTGCCACAGCAAAGAGATGTCCAGCTACTTCAGGAAATGTGTTAGGGGATCATATAAGCACAATCCAAAATTCCAGCAACTGCTGAAGCAATCAGGGACGCAGCTGAACAGGGATGACATAACAAGTAGTTAGGGGCTGAGAATGTGAATCAATGTGAACTGAATGTTTCAAAATACACTGTGTGAAGATGGTGTGGTTACATCAGAGCAGTTAAACTCCTCATTGCCTGCCTAACCATTAACAGCAGGCTGCTTTGCACAGCTGTCACAAACCTGAACGGAGAATTTTGCAGTAAGATAATACAGTTACTCTGAATTCTTATAGCATATGGCACCAGATGTCCTGCCACTTTTTTTTTCCTTTATCTAATATGAATAAAATATAGTACTACAATGCTTCTTTGGGGATTTGTAAGGATTTTATATCTTGAGCAATACGAATACAGTTGTCACAGGCTAATGGATGTGTAACAAATTAATCATACTCCGCAAGAAGAGAATTTAAGGAAAGCTGTGCAATTCATGCTGCACTGGCAAAGTATCTACTGCTGCAGGTCACTTCCTGCATCACCAGATAAAAGGAGTTACTGGCTCAGATGCCAAAATGATGTCAAAGGAGAGTACAAAATTGGAACAAAACCTTGACACAGTGTGCTCAGTTACACACGTGGAAGTTAACAGAGCCATTTGACTGACCAAATTAAAGCTAAGGAGCCCACAAACAAAACTGTTAGTAGTGGAAAAGCGAACATAGCACAGAACGATCCCATAAATAGCATGAGGATTTTTTGCTCAGGAATTTAAGGTTGTCACTGACAAGGAAATAAAACCCAGAAGGCATTCAAAAAGAGAGGCTGAAAAAAATTCTCTGATTTTTGCTTTCGCAGGTTTTCCAAAGCATTAAACAATTTTTGAGACAACAATATTCTTTTCCTGCATCTCTTGTTTAATGACAATTGCCAAGATTCTACTGAATGCCAGACAAAGGTAAAGGAGAAACACTGAGGAGAAAAAAACATCACAGTAAGCTCAAGTCAAAATTAACTTTACCTCTAGGAGAAGGTCCACCAGCGGAGTCTGTTTGCTGGCTGGTGTGAGACACAAGTTATCAATTATGAGCACACGCATGAAGTCAAACACAAACTTCTTGGCAGGATGATTCGTTAGGTACGTCTTGGTGCCAACATTGCAGTATTCTGACTGGCTCCTGTTCATGCCAGAATCTGCTGCAAAGGCTTTGAACTCTTCAGCTGGAGATCCAACCTCATCATCAAGATCAGTGACCTATGAAAAACAGCATGTCAAAGCTCTAGAGCTGACCAAATTAACAGCAGTCATTCCGCTCCTCTATCCTTCACTTGTCATTTCAAGACTACACACTTCATATCTAATCTCCTAACTACTCTTCCATCCAAATTCTAGTTTCTGATTGCCATGGGAAAAAAATCCAGGAAAGGCTGCCATGAATTACCCCAGTTAGAGGCCGCATTTCATATGAAAGATATCTATGAATAAGAATTCCTTGGATTATTTCTATTTTGCAAAAATGCATATTCTCATTGAAACACACACACGCAAAAAAAAAAAAAAAAAAAAAAAAAAAAGAAAGAAAAAGAAAAAAAAAAGACCCAAAAGTTTTGAAAAAATTAGTAACTAAAGAATTAAAGGTATTTGGCACTGAAAGTACTAAGAAATGACTCAGAGATACAAGGCTCTTCTATACAGGCCAGAATTCCTAGTATCTTCTTCAAGTTAGAAGAAAAAAATGATCTGTATGTCTTTATTAGACTCCGCAACACATACCTGTAAGTATTTTATCAAATCTTATCCTAGTTATAGCATTTGCCAACCTGTAACCTAATTATCCTTCCACGTTTTTAGTGTAATTACTTTTACATACCAGCTAACAATAACTTTTTGTTTCTTTTCAAGCTCTAGAAACAACATAATTTATAAATAACAATTAGGTCAAAGAATACATAAATCAACACCTTGAAATATTTTCTGCTTCAGGCAGCTATGCAATGAAAGCTGGATTCACGTACTATCCTAGCCAGAGTCCAGCAGCTCCATGTAAGGCAAGAATACTGTTTTGTGGTTAAGCCACAGAAAAAGTGGGGGGAAGAAGTGGTTTAAGATTCTATCACATCCTCCAGAATGCAAAGGAGAAAGAGAATCTGAGTCAGCCTTTCTCCTATTGTAAACCTGAGTTAACTTGATTCGTCTATGTGAGAGAATTAGCCAACTAGAAAATGAATAATTATCGTACATTACCCCAAAAATGAAGTTTCAGATGTCACTGTGCAGTACCTGCCTTTTGGTTGAGCATACGCCCCTCTCAGTTTCAAAATGTAGATACAAATTTTCCAGTCCAGTCTTTAACACCATCAATTTCTGTATGGCAAGTAGAGCTTCATCTTCGTTAAGACTCATAATTGATAAAACCTCAAAAAGTGTATTTGTGGGAAAAAGAACAGAAAATCCAACTCACTGAATTTCCTACCATCTCAGAGTAAGGTCGTATGTTGAAAGGAAATACGGTTGCTGCCAGCGCACACAGGAACTCTGGGCTCATCCACAAGGAAACAAGGTCCGGCACATTGTGATACAAATAGCGAAAGAATTGCATCAAGGTGACAGGATATTCTCGAAGCCAAGAGCCTTCCTCCTCAGACTGCCAGGGCTGGGTTGGAAAACAAACAGCATGTTAGTGTTGATGGAGCTATTTGAAGAGTACTCCCATCAGAGAAGAGCTGTGGCAGGAGGAATGGTGCGGCCAGAGATGGGGTTAAAAGCATCAAAACTGGCCAAGAACTTTTTCAAATAGAGCAGAACCGTGTGACCAAACACGACGCAGTGTCAGAAAACAGATCTAGACCACGTCAGTCAATGTGTTGGAGCACATGTCAGAACAGATGATCAAACAGGCATCAGGAGGACGTGACTAAAGACATGGTGTCCAGACACACGAACTAACATCTGATCAAAACATGTGTCTGAGAACCTCACTAACTTGTGAGGAATGAGGCACCACATGTGACAAAATGCTTGGCTGCTGAGCAGGGTATGTGATGAAGAACACCTGACCCCAACATGTGACCAAGCATATGAACACACCAGTCTGATGCACCAACTCATAATGAATGTGTACCCCAGCAGGTCTCCAAGACGTATTTTCTGAATATGTGTGTTCTGGTCAAATCTGGACAAGTCAATGCACGTAAAACATGCAGCCAACAATTCCCAGTGCATGTTACAAACATGTCACCTGCTTGTTTATTACACCTGAATATGTGCTGCTTTACATATATATTTTACAAGATAGTTTTCAGCAAGCAAATGCTTTAGGTCCCAGTTAATACAAATTTTCCCACTAAGAAACCAACTTTCACTACTATTGACATTAGATTCAAAAATGTAAAGAACAAAAATTTTTCTGGCAGTAAGTTCATTTCATCTAGTATGTGGCTATTAATAGTCAGGGGACTTCTCTGCATATGGAAGCTTCACGTACAAAATCAGCAGCTATCAGAGCCCTGAGCAGATGGACTGGAGAGTCTCAAACATAGTGCCATGATGTTAAGCAGGAAAAAAAAAATCTGTTCACTCTGCCAAGGGCATTTTATCCTTCTGCTTGCTGGTTTTGCTTTACTTGCAGCCTTTTTGTGAAAAAGCAATGCTAATTTTATGGCCACTAATATTGCTACAGGTAATAAGAAACAAAGTAAGACAGAATAACCCAATGACAACAATGGCTTTTAAGCAAGTGTTATGAACCTACAGGCTGTCTGAGTTTGTCATGGCACTAAAACTTAACCTTTTCAATTTGGCTTTTGACCATATGGTGGACTCGAGCAATTTTATATGTTCAAACAAACACAAAATACTTATGCTTACTGAATTCAGCATGCTCCTCAGCATTCCCAACAGCAAGAAGGCAGCTTCCGTGCAAACACTATGTACTGAAGAGGTAACAGTACCACAAGAGGCAGGAACTCCAAATATGAATGTCCAAATAGAATCTAAATCAAACTGTAAGAAGTAAAAGAAGAGAAAGACACAAAATAAACCCTTTCTGAGGTGCAATCTGATACGACTTTTTCTTATATCTACAACATTCACTTGACAGGATCTAAATAATAAAGGTTACAGAATGTAAAAAGATAAATCCCCCAGAAATTCATAGGGGGATCACGTGTCACAAGAATCATAGAGTATAGAATCACAAGGCACTGAAGAAAATTCCTTCCAGCTACAGAACAACATAACTGCAACTCCCTCCTCCAGGCATTTACATCTTCTGAAGTGAGATGTGCCAGTACAAGTGCTGCACAATCAACTCATTTTACTTCAGTATATCTAGCAATGAAACTCACTAAGTGTCCCACAGGAAAAAAAAAAAAGAAAAAAGAAAAGAACAAAACAAATACACCAAGCTGTATTTTCCAGTAATAAATTTAAAGAAAAACATTTAAAAATAAACAGAAGAATGACAAACTGACCAAGCTCTAGCATTAAGAGCTCTATTGCCAGGCATTTCAGATAGCTGCATTTCATTTCAGTTTAACATCACTTTATCTTGACACTGTAAGCAGAAGATGAGCTTCACAACTCCACAACAGCATTGTGCTACATGTGCCATCAAGTATTCCGCTTGAGAAAACGCGGCAGAATACCTTCTGATCTGTAATTTTTACCTTCAATTTTTCATTGAGAAGTGGATGTTGGCACCCCTGGTATCTGTTCTAAGTGGGTACGCTGTCAACCTGGAGCAAGCTTTTCTCCATAAAAGACTACACTAAGGCTTCCTATTCATTTACATGCAATTAAAGCAGGTTAAAAATCAACCTGCTGAGAATGATAAGACATTTTTCCCCTAAGAACTGTGATGTTTCCCTGAAAATACAGGTTTTTGTTAAACTAACTGCCTTACTTTGTCTGTAACCTCGTGATCTTTCCTTATCACAATAACTCACTCTTCCAAAAAGTCACACTGCATTCCATGTCAGCTCAGCCCCAGAACATCCAAGACAGAATCCTCCCACTCCCAACACAGCACAAAACAGAATGCACTGACTTTTGCGTCAGCTGCAGGGGATTGGGAGTGTTAATTCATTATTTTCTTTGACGACAGACAGAATAACACTTACATCTTACTAGGTAATCCCTACCTGTGAGCCCTGCTTACATCGGCCGCTGGCGATGGGCGCACTGACCTGAAGGTTTTCAGGCAGCTCAGTGACAGGCTGCTGCAGGAAAAGGGCCATGAGGAGGAAGTAGAGCGCAGGTACGTTTGTGTGCTTGGGGAGAAGGGACTGAAGGACAGGGAAGCCTGGGAAGTGACATGCATCACGGTTAATCTCCCGGACTGTCGATCTTCCACCAGCACTCCTGCCAACATTGAACCCTGAGAGAGAGGAAAACACAAAAGTCAACAGTGATAATAGGGAAACGCCTGTGAAGCTCACCCATACTGAAGTGTTGAACTCAGGAGGGTACCTCCCCAGAAATTTCACGCTATTAAAACAAATGCCTGAATACATACATACCCACTCAGATCCATATATATATACAAATGAGGAATCCAACTAGTTAAACCCTTGCCACAGACCTGCACAAATTCTATCAGCAAGATTAAACAAAAATCGATCTCAGCTGGTTGCAGCAGAAATCTTGGAGTCAATGTTCTGTGATGTATTTCACAAAATAGAGAGTATGAAAATTAAGACAGTCGTATTGGTCACTGTTGTTTGATGAGAAGCAATTTTTAAAATACCTCTTTGGCTACAGTGTAGCTTGGCATCAGTTCAAATGACACATACCAAATTATGAAGAAAAAAAGGACAGCTCCACATATGCTCTTCCAATATGACTGTAAATGCACATCTATTTTAGCAAGATTATGTGACTGAAGAAATTACTGGACATTTAAAGAAAACCCTGAGTAACAAACAGTCCATGGCCTAAACTGTCAATGGATTTCAAATTTTAAGGCACGTACACACAAACGTGAAGAAATTATTACACAAAGTGCAGATCTGAGTCAGCCAAACAACAGATGCTGCAGCATGTTTACAACAAATCTTTGCATATGTAATATGGTTTTTTAATGACCGATTGCCAAAGCTTTCCTAATTCATTGCTGATGCAAAGAATGATCATAATACCATGAGAGATACGTTATGGGAAGCCACTGTGAAGAGACTGAATTCCCAGACAGATGATTCTATGTGAAGAATAAGGCTGCACAAGGTACTCTGACAGAATTCGAAGAAACAAAGCACAACAACCTGGACTTCATATTTCACTGAAGTGTAGTAAAGTACACATTTTAGGAAAAGTCCTCCTTCAAAATTAACAACAGTTCAAATCTTAACATTTATTTTCATATAATAAACCAGTTTGGAAAAGTCTTTAGTGAAGAAACAGATAATTTTCTGCTTGAACACAGAGTAGTCGTTACTTGCACAATCACATTAGAAGTGACAACTAAGCCATATTAGCAGTAATTACAACTGCCCTGATCTAAATCCAGCTCCAGCTCATGGGAAGACTGACACTTAATTTTACTGTATTTGTATGAGGGTCTAAATTGACAGCAATCTGAAAACCACTGTCTTTGTATTACTAAAAAAAAAACAGATCCACTGAAAATAGGCAATATCCTGATCAGGTTTACCAAATAAAATGCCTGGAGATAACATAACAGAGGAAATAAAGTTAAAAGCTTGCACAAGCTTGCATAACGCATACATTACTTCTCTCCAAAGAGAGCCTTTGCCATGGTGGTAACGGAAGAGGGGAGAAGCTGTTCTTTCTGACAACTTACCAAGCCCCTAAAATAATACTGACTTTAATATCTGGCACCCTGTATTTTTTTCTTGAGAAACTCTATAGTGAATGCACAGCTACTTAAGATCCAGTAGTTAAGGGATGAAGAAGAAAAGGAATATTGAAGTACTCCAAAAAACAAAAACAAACAAACAAAAAAAACCCCACACACACAAAAAAACCCAAAACAACAACAACAAAAAACCAACACCAAAACCATCCCAAAACACCAACCTTGAAATATTGCTTTCTTGGTGATCCTGTACTGCTGTGGCTAATGGGCATTTATGAAGGGTTGCATTTTCTGTTAAGATTTTAACTAGAATCTCTATAATAATTAAAGTTCAGGGCAAATAACTAAATGCAAGCAGTGATGCATCCTATGCTTGTATTTTTCCCTCTTTCTAAATACTGGTGTCAAAAAAAGATGATACAAAAAAGACACATCCTCACAGACATAAACTCTGGGAGCCCTCCTGTCTCATGTTGCACCCCATTAGAACAGTCCGTACAGACTTTTGCCAGTAGAGCCGGGGCAAACTACCAGCTACAAACACTGTAATAAATTTCAGGGAATCAGAGGGTAAAAGAATAATACCTCCACTGCCCGTTTAGCAAAAAGTAACAACCCTTATTTCAAACAGCTTAGAGATAACTCAGAATATAGCACTAACACCTTATACCATCCATTCTATTTCCTGCAGGGTAATGGAAAACTCTATTAAGTCTGGATAAAAAAAGGCTTTAAGAACCCCCAGAATAACCTTTAGTAGCAGCCAGGGGGCATACGTGTGCCCAAAGAAGGTATAACAGCCAGCTAAGCAGAGGAAAAGAAGGGCTGAAATGAAGCTGTGCACACAGAAATTTCCCAGGTAGCACAAATCCAAACTGATAACTCTAATTTGCATAGAACTCACTAAACAAAGCAGCACAGGTTTAACACTGCATGATATCGTAACTAATGCAACTAGTATTTTTTTCTGAATCTTCATTTGCTTGACTGTAGCATCTTTGCATTTAGCTCAGATATGCTTGCCAATGGGACATAATTAACCATACCTCCACAGTGATAAAAAGCTGATTGTGGTTCAAGCTTCATGCAGAAGAAAATGCAACACTGAACTATAACAACATCTGTGCAATGTCAACTGTGTAGAACTGTTCCCTTTTGCTTAGGAAATCTATTGTATCTCAGAACAATGAAGGGCAACAGCATCTGACCAAAGCAGAGACAACAGTAACAGAAAGGACGCACCCATAAGTCAGTTTTCATACCATACCTAGCACAGTACCAATCTTATTGGTCAAGACAGAATCCGTTTGATCAAGCCAGCCTCCTCCACTGAGACCTTCCTTGAATTTAATAAGGATGGACTGATTACTCAGCAGTACCACAAGAATTCGCATGGCAGCCGTGACCGTCGTAGAATGCAGATGTTCTTCCATGAACATCATAATCCAATCAAACCCCAGGGTCTTGACTAGTTCTTCACAAGCCCTAACAAAAGAGAAAAAGGTCACACATCAAAACATTTATTGTTCTACTAGATAGCATAAGTCAGTGTCCTCCACTACAGAGCAAAATTCAAGACTGAAGAAAATTCAGATCTACCCAAGCATTTTCTGCATGCTTAAGTTAGCCTATCTCTGAACAAGGATTGTTACTCTGCAACTCTCACCCAGAGAGCAACGTCAGTTTTTGTTTAAGTAAAGGGCATGACAATATAGCTAACACAGACTATTCCCATTGGGATAACATCTCTCCAACTGATGTTTCTGGTATGAAACATGGAATGCTGACCTGAAAACATTTGTCAGCGAACTGTTCTTTCTAATTACAACTTGCTGCGCCATACACGGATATGAAGTTTTCACAGATATATCTTTTAATAAACTGTTTTGGTTTTAAAAAATAATATTTTATCTACTTGTTTTGCTAAGAAAAGAATTGCTTGGGAATATTTTAAGAAAATACTGTCATCTAAGTTCTATCTGCTTACTACTATTATTACTGCAGCACAACAGAACATAAAACTCAAGAATCATGAACTCTATTTCTTCCAGCACACCCAATGCTTACTCAGGAACAGCTGTGTAAATCATTCAACAGTCCCTATAAAATTATACAATTTAAGCAATGAATGGAGTGGAGGTCTGCATAATTCTCTCCCTTCAAATCAGAAAATATTATCCTTGCTCAATCTCAAGTTCTTGGTACTTACTGCAAATTAACAGCTGTCTTTTCTTTGGAAGTATATAGAAGTTTCAGGAGGATATCTAAAAGCCTGTTCCGCAGCAGGATAAGATTAGCTGAAACAAGTCCTCCAAAATCATCCTCAGTTCCTAGACAGTAAGTACAAACAGAATTAAGCAAAATTAGACTTCTGGAACACGGATATTTTAAAGACTACTCATAATCTCCATACACAAGTAAACTCAATCTGTTCCTACTGAGATCAAGAGAAAGCTGTACTAAAGCACAGACAGCCTGCTATGTTTGATCTGGTACACACTGCTGAGAAACACTTGGTGCTTCCATTATCTTTTCACAAAGCATTTCTTGAGCATTAAAGGATGGATAGAAGGATACTGCATCTACTCTGACAATTATCTAAACTATGGTGTTGTGCATTAGCTAAGCCAATTGGTACCTGACATGCAAAAATTAAAAAAATAAAAATAAAAAAACAGAAATTAGTAAAAACTCACAATGGTTGGATAAACATTATGCCTCCTATGGGACAAACCAAAAAATAATACAAATTTAAGAAGAATAGTTTTCAATTCCCTGAAATACAAGACTTGGGAAGAATGATTGATTTCCTCATATCTCTGAACTGCTCCTCAGTAGAAAGACAAGCTTACTGTAAAATGTACACAATACTCAAGAGCAACTTTACTGCTATTTGTTGAGTCCTCCTTATTGCACCTTACTATGCCAAAGGAGGAACGCATTTCCACTGTATTACAAAAAGGAACGTGTGAGGAGAGACGCGCAAAAAAACAAAACATTCTGGACACATTCTGTGCCCTAGCTTTGTGCATAACCACAGACAAGAAATCAAAGCATGTTTGAGAGCCACAATTACAGCTTAACTGATGAAGACCAGTAACCTAAAAATAAGAAATTCAATGCCCTCCACCTCACACTTCCTTCTCTACTCCTGCCCCAGAGCCATTCTACCCTACGGCTCTCCACTGCCCTAAGCAAGGAAAAAGCAGTAAAAGCTCTGGATAACCTGGGCCAGCCCACAGTGCAAATACAAATAGAGATCTCTCTCCTATACCCATGTCATTGTTTTTTACTGATACAAGATGAAACATCTTCCTCTTTGAGACTGCGAAGAGAGAAAACATTCAGAAAGGAGAGACAAGACATACAGTGACAAATGTGCAGACTGCCTAACCTTGATCTTTAGGAAAAACAAATAAAGCTCACTGGGAAGTAGAAATTCATCTCTGTTACTTGCTCCTGCCTACCACTATATTCCCAAGGGATACAGAAACAGCATCTTTGGGCTTCCAGATGCACATTGCACTTCCCTATCTCATTCACATAATAAAGCAGAGATACACAACTTAAGAAGCATTTTGGAGAAACAGAAGGACAAAGTGCAGTGTTAAGTGAAGAAAAGCAAAACAAGAGTTTGTGGTTTTTGCAGTGCTTCACATGCAATACTAAGAAGTGAAGTTTCACAGCTGTCAGCCATACTATAACAAAATGATACTGCTGTACATTTTAAGCATTTAAGTGGAAAAGAGAAACTTTTACTCTTCTAATGTTTCCAAAGTCATGCAATAACTTACCAGTCTCAAGCTTTTCCTCATTATTTATTTCCATGACTACAAACTTCTCACAGACTGCAAATGTAGGTAAAGTGGAAGAGATGAACTGTCCAAACCTTGATATACACAAAAAGAACATGATGCATTGATATGACAGATGAATCCTCACCTATCAATAATCTACACCTACTGTAATATCAGAACACCAGTAAAAGGGCAATGTAGAAAAACTTTCTCGTATTTAGAGGTTGATAAAGACAGCCTAAATCTAAAGTTGCTAACTAAAAAACAAAGTAATGTACATTAATATCTGGAATCTAGGCAGACAATTTTGCAGCTATGGGCCTTAGAGATATCTTAACACTTTTTCTTGAGTTTTCTAAGTCCTGGTAAAAGGAATTTTGCAAGTTAAAGGAAATAGAACAAAACATTCACCAACTATTACAGCTGAGCTAGTATTACATTAACAAAACTGTTCATATAGTATAACATTTATGTCTACAGCTTGAGGTGATACAACACAAGGTCACAGTTTTCAAGACTAAGATGACAATGAGCTGCTCTAAAAAGGAGATAGAGCACATTCCGCTTTCACCTGGAATTAAACTGAAAAGGTCCGCAGCTACTTATTCTAAGATGTCCAATACATTTATCTTTATTTCCAGGAAACAGAAAAGGTCACATTGGAATGCTCAAATTTGCACTGGAATTCCACAGGAATTTAAGCATTACACCTATGCTGTCTGTTCTTGAATTGCTTTCTGACGTTTCTGATACCTTTGACTGTACTTACATAAGAAGCTGAAAATAAAATTACTCAGAAGAGAAAACACATCCAAGTCTGGTGATATTTTATCAGTTTCCATAAGAACCAAACAGGAGATGAAAAAAACAGTTAAGGAGTTCAACTCATTTAAAAACATTTCACGTAGTCTTGAATGGATGGGTTGCAGCCATTAATGCAACTTTCACCAATCTTAATTATGCAGAATAATACAATTATACATAATTACTATCATTATATCTAACAATCTTAAATATTTCTCTGCAGTGACGAATTAGAAAAAAATCTTGAAATTAACCTTTCGTGAGAGAGTCATCAAAGCTGGATTTTAACCAGAAGCATCCTCATGCTTAACCTTGAGTAACAGTCAATTGAATTTAAAAGTGCTC
This sequence comes from Excalfactoria chinensis, assembly GCF_039878825.1. Lineage (NCBI taxonomy): Eukaryota > Metazoa > Chordata > Aves > Galliformes > Phasianidae > Excalfactoria > Excalfactoria chinensis. Next base: position 42,532,171 of record NC_092828.1, read on the forward strand.
AGCATTTCACATGAAAAATGAAGTAAGAATAGGGCACCACTGTTACTTCCCTGCAAAATGCTGGGCAAGTTCTATTGTTCAGTCACCCCTCTTTAGATACAGACTGAATTTAATATTTAAATCAAGTTTAAAAAAATGGTTATGCTTATGCCCCCACTCACTTCTTGTAAGACAAAATTCAGTGCAGGAACTTTCTACATTTGTTACTCCACAATGGTTTAACTGTATTTTGATCAATGTCAGCAACATAATGAAAACACCTAAGCCAGATTGAACATGGGCATGGGCTACCTGAGTAAGTCGTAACTGCTGGGGAAGCCTTGAAGCAAGAAGCTCAGCACATTGCTAATTGCAGCAATAGTAGGCTGGGAGAGAGACATATCTCGAAGAGTCAAGAGCAGCCTTGGGATAAGTTGGAACTCCCTCATTAACTTCGCATTCTTTGCAGCTTCACTGAAAGAAGGAAGGAAAAGAGGCGTTAATTTAAAACTGGAGCATCTTCTACATATTATCTAATTTTGCAAGCCTCATTAGTAGGCTAGCACCAGCTCATACCTGGACTCTGTGAGAAGTTCAATGAAGTGCTCAAATAATGACAGATGAAGTTCATAAGGTGCATGAAGCCAGACCTGAAATACAGAATAAACAGTGGTTAAGGTTTGTACTTGCAACCAGTTGAAGACTCTAAGCTGGCAATCAAGACAGTCAAGGTGACACTGAACTTTAATGTATGAAATGGGATAATTCCAATAGTAGTTTCTAAATGACCATAGGACTATCAAACTGATGAAATCTCTCAGCTTGTTCTTTTAAACATAAAAAAAAATTAAAAAATAAAAAATAAAAAAATAAAAAATCAAAATCAAAACAAAATAAGCCAAGAATATTCAGCAGAATTCACAACTATACACAGATCTTACTCTGTGTAAAAGGAGTTGGGCTGTGATTAACAGCCTTCTCTCTGCTAGCCAGTCCATCCAGCTTAGGAGTCTATTATTTACAAGTATTATCAGAGGTAGACACAGTAAACTCTATTAGGCTTATATTTAATTTTGTGAGCACAAAGGGAACATCATTGTAATTCAAATGGTTTGTTAAAAAAAAAAATACAAAAAGAATTATTGTTTAAACAGCATAAACTTATTTCCAAAAGAAGGAAAAAAAAAAAAAAAAAAAAGAAAGAAAAAAAAGGAATTTTCAGGGATTTTCACTACTTGTTTTCATTCTGGAATTACAGTGTATTACTGATCTTGGAAAGAAAGAGTATTCTTTACTTGCATTGAAGTCCAGTTCTGTTAACATGAAGGCAACAGGAGTTTTTCCTAGACAGGACCCTTAAATAAAGATTCCAGGACTGCATTTAAATGCTGAAATGCATATCTAAACCAGTAAAATGAGTAATTCCATGGGTTTTATTTTATTTATTTATTTATTTATTTTTTAAGTGGGTGAGAATCAAAACAGCTTCCCTCAGTCTGCATCGGATACAGATAATACAAAAGGAACAAATGGCAAACAAAGAGTTCTATGCAATGCCTAACACTGTCAATCAGCCTCTATCACAAATCACGTCTATTGCATTAGCATTTCATTCTGAGTTTGTCTACTATCCTCACTTTAAAACAAGAAAACTTGAATACTTCATAGGTTGCGCAAGCAGAATTTTAAATACTTTACTATTAACTTTGTAGAAGACATATGACGAAGTGATTCCAATGCACTGTGTCGAAAATTTACCTCCTACTGTTACTTTCACTGCATCTTTCATGCCTGAATATATTTACTGAAGTAGAGTACAGATTAAAATAAAATTACTGTGGAACAAAAAACTACAAAACATCCAGGAGTTGGACTCAATAATCCTTATGGGTCCCTTCCAAGCTTGGGATATTCTGTGATTCTGTAACTGCGACCTTCTAGAACAACAAAAAGCATAAACACTCTCAGTGCCTATGACTTGTTTCAAGAGCAATTTGAGCACAAAAATTTGCCAATAATTTTACACCTGACCTACTTTACCACACAATATATTAAACAGTATGTTTTTTGGAGGAGACTAACCTAATCTGCTGTTGTTCAATATTAGAAGTGCACTACTGATTTGCCAGACTACTCATTAACCAGTAACATCATCACTTTTCATGTAGCTTCACATACCTCAAAATCACAGAGCAGATCCTGGAAGGCAGTGGAATTTGGAATAATGGAGGTCTCATGCCCGCTGTCAACAGTTCCCACCAAGGAAAAAGTCAGATGGAGTATGTGACTGTTCAGAAGAGATCGTTTCTTCTTTAACAGCATCGCCAGCAACTAAAATGAGTAAACAGATAAGGAACCCTATGACAACGCACGCATATTTTCTAAGAATAACAAAGCATGGGTGAAATGGCTGTATCCCTTTTAAGAAGGTGCATAAAGTATCTCTAGTACTTGATAGTTCTGATGAAAAAGATTGAAAATGGCATTAGTGCTGATTAAAAACAAAAACAGAAAGAAAAAAACAAAAACCAAACAAGAATGCACCCAGCATACCCTCCAGCTTGTGAAACAGCTTCTGTTCTCCATGGTAAAAGGTAGTAAGTAAGACACAGCCTACATCAGGCTAAATGGAATCAAATGTTTCAACATAACTACTGATCTCTAGCATTAAAAGGGTTGTAAATTTGCAACCCAAACTGCAGGCGCATTTTCAGTTTCAATAAAATCATCTACATCAGAATCAGAAAATTCATTGGTCACATGAAGATGCACATATATATGTGTGTGTATATATACGTATTTAAAGTCAAATCATTCTTTTGCATAAGTGATTCTGCTCAGTGGAGAATTAAGAAGCTTGAAAATGGCAAATATCACTAATAATATTGTGGTCTACGCAATCATATCAAAATAATAAGGAGCCGACTCCTTATTTTTGTTTTTTTGTTTGGTTCCCCTCATGCGTTCAAGTCCTCTCGTGCTGGTAGACCACTGATAGAGAAGCTCCTATGTTTGTAGCAATGGGTTCATGTTAACAGTATTAAGTGCCATTTATGTTCGTAGCAACAGGCTCACATTATGACAGAGTTAAGTGACGTAAGTTGTGGTCTTCCTTGCTGTACCTAAGCAAGAGTGCTCTTTAGAAGCTATCCAACTAACTAGTCTCTGTTACACAGCCAAGAGCTTGGTAAACCCAAGAGCACAAATTAAGGTCATTGCAACATAACAAGGAATTTCCATGGGAATTGCTAGCAGAGACACTGAAATTCAACAAATCCAGTCTGTTTTAATGTAGTTCTTACATACCTGATAACCTCTGATTCTTTCCATTTCCTTGCTGGCTAGTGGATTGCTCTTTACCACACAGACTAAAGCCTTCACAGCTGCATACAGTCCCTCTACATCTGATGCCATGGCCACAAGTCCCAGAATAGCAGCAGCTCCACCAATGTACTGCAGAGTAGTGGCAACAGGCTTGGGGACAAATGTTCTTACTCCTGAGCAAAGGTGGTAAAAATACAGTAATTAAAATCAAGTCTTATAGGAAATCACTGGGAAATCATGTAAATAATTTGCACTTTAACACTGCTTGATTTATTAAAAGAATATCACTAGGTGAATTTTGACACCTCAGAAGAGGAGGTGATGGAAATTTTGCACTGAAAAATAGTTAATGAACTAAAAGCAAGAAAGTATTTCCATGTGAACGTACTCATATGAAGTGGGGAAAAAAAAAACATTCCATACCACTCAAACAAAAAAAAGATGTCATTACAATATAAAAGTGTAAAATAAATTTAATGATGCACCATAAACACCACATTGATTAATACGTGGTCCATCCTCAGATCTTCTGGCACTAAGTTCTTATCAACAACCCATTAACAATGTTTAAACTTCATAATTCTCAATTACTCAACTCACCCAAATATCCTATCAAAGCTGCACCAATAGACCGTGCGGGTCCATTCAAGTGCCCCGCTGAGTTATGTAGCAGCTTCACAGGTGTGGCATTTTCATGAGAAGAAATTGCAAGCTTTAGAAAATGAGGGAAGAAAACAATAAAAAGAGGATCAGAAGGGTTTAAACTTTTCTACAAGATTCTGAACATAATCGGTGTATTTTTCTCCTGTGATAGAGTAATACAAAACAAAATTAAACTACACCATCGTCATTAGGACATCCATTACTGTAGTACCCAGAGCTCAGGGAGGATTAATCTAAGAGCAAAATCCCAGTATATGGTCCTCTGTATAAATAATTTACTTAATGTAAAAATGTAAACCAATATTCAGCTGTCCAAATGCTCAGTCACATAACTATGTTACCAGATTTCTTCATCTGCAACAGCATAAGTATCTCTCAACTATATCATCTTAACTGTTTTTCTACAGGATTACAACTACTATCCACATTAAAAGGCAAAAATACCCCCATAAAGAAGCCAAGCTACATAGCTATTGGTAATTTCAAGAACAGGAATAAAATCTACAGTCTTCCCTTCCCCCCTCCTTTTCTATTTTTTTTTTAATGTTGAAATAAGTACAGGCTACTCTTCTGATACCTATTATTAACTGTTCCTAGTTCCTGTGAACAAACTGTCTTGAAAAGTCATACAAATAAACTCATCTTCCAATGTACCTGCTTGGCAATTGCTTTACTATCCAATTTGTTGTAAACCTTTCTTATTTTTGCCACTGTAAAAGAAGAAACTGAGAGTGCATAGAGACCGAAGGAGACCTTCTCTTCTGGTACTAATGATACTGGACACGGGTTGTTCCCTTCACACTTGGAATCTTTGCCTAAAAACACAATGAGAAAAGAAAAAAGCATTGGTTTTCCACACTTGTTTTGTTGTGGTTTTTCTTTTTCCCTCTTGCCACTCCACTGAAAACATTTACCATGAAAGCCAAAACTATGCATTTTCTGTATATCCTTTAATTCCATATCACTCTCTTCATGCTGCGCCCTTCCTTGAAGATGGTGACAGTTTCTCATTGGAAGAGCTGGAAAGTATTGTGGTGCCCATGGAGAAACCCAACACAAGGATAAGATAATTTGATGTTTCCTGGTTTTAGTTAAGCCATTTTAAATCCATATGATAGCCACATAAAGGAATGAACATCTTCTGACAGTATACTAACATGAGTGAATAGGGGACTTAACTGCACAGAAAGATAGGGAGCCCTATGGAATAGAAAGATCTCACTGGTGACAGCTCATCTTACCAGAGCTACTGTCAAATCCACTGCCCAAATTACTAAAGACAGGGCTATGGAAACACATTTCTAAAAAGGTTATTTTTACCTTTTTACGGTCCATCTCCTTCCAGTCTCAAACAAGAATACTTTAAAATTGTAATAAAATTTCTCAGATTTTTTTCCCAATACATGCTTTCAGACTATCTGCTGCATCACAATCCCTCCCGTCTGACTTCCCCCTGCTGCCCCTTGGTTGACCTATTAATGTTTATAACAATTCCATTTCAAAATAGCTATGTTTAAAGCACTGTAAACAGCTGCCACCTGTTGTGTTTACAGTGCCTTTCAAGAAGGATGTTCCTATGAACAGCTTTTCCTCTCTGCTACTGCCTATTCTGTTTTTCACACCTTTTCTGCCACTAGATTCAACTAACTCAGACCATCCTACTGACTACCATTTGAATTACTTACATGGTACATATACTGCTTGAAAGCTTCCAACATAATTTGGTCCCAGCTCATAAATGGTGCTAACCCCTGGGGCAGGAAGAACTTCCTCCAGGAAATGTGTAGGGCCCAAGCGCCACACCAAGGATGAGAGCTGGCGCTGCGCAGGTGGTGTGCCAATGTAGGCATAGACAGTGCTGACTACAGGAGGATTCGCAGAACCAGAGCCACTGGGACTGCTATGAATATAGTGAAGCTGTAAGGGAGAGAAGTACAGCAAAGTTACTGAGAACATCCGGGTACCATGAAAAGAAAGTAGATACCTTAGAAATTTAGGGAAGCATTCTGCAAACCAAGGGACATAGCAATAGATTGATATGTAACACACAGTATTCTGACACTATATGGTAAAGATGAAAAGCATTATCTAGAAGGTAAACACAAAGATCAGAAGTCTAGCATTTTTCAAATGACCAGGGTGTGCAGAGAAACACAGGATGAAAAGACATTGAGTTCTGTAGTTAAAAATGCAGGAGAGAGGTTGTATCTTGCTTCTAAAAATGTGGTGCTTCATGACTGTCATTGTTTTGGTGGGTTTTTTTTTTTTCAGAATCAGTAAGACTACCTCATAACCTTGTGTCCTTTCCCTCTCCTTCTTTAATTTATGAAAATAAGCCTCTGATAATTACACCATTTTATGCTGAAGTGGATGCATAATAAACTCAAATTGGTAAGTTTGTCAGACAACAGTAAACAAATGTATGGCTAACATGCTGACACATATATAACAGTAGTAACAATCTTGCAGGCATTTTCTTCCTACAGTGTAAAAATTCTATGACCAGCTATTGAATGCAGTCACGTATGGTCAAATATAATTAGCACATCAAGGCAAACAGCATAATAAGAAAAGTTAATGTAATGCTCTTTGCAGAAGCAGTAATAAACACTAAATTTAAAAGCTAAAATATCCTTCTACCTATAGCAATACTGATTTGCACCCCACAGTACTATTAGCTTACTCTCTCTTTAACACCCATGCCTGCCAGTCACCAAACACTCTTTCATTATCAGTTACAGGTGAGGACAGGGTCCCAAGTGTTATTCCATGGTCTCTGAACTTGGCCTTCTAGTTTGTTCCAGCTGTTAAGAAAACATGCACCATGCCTGCCTCCCTTCAGAACTGCTATTGCTCATCCATAAGAAAACACTCATTATCTACTACTTAACAGATTTCAGGCTGGAAGATGAGCAAAGATCTCTATTTGAAAGGCTCCTCTTATTTTGCACACACACAGAGAAAGAGAGCACTCCAACCAATAAAAGTGATTATTTCAAGATTTATTTTACCTTAACAGTGTTAACAAGCTGTCCATCAAGGTACAGTGCTGCTGTACTATTCTTCAGCATGCCTTTACTCATGACCAGAACCAGGTGATGCCATTGGCCTTCTGCAATGAGCTCTCCGCAGCGAAAACGGGCACAACAAGGAAGAATTTCATAAAATGATGACTCTTCACTGAAATCATCAACTAAAAGGAAAGCACCAGTTAGAGGGCAACAGGAAAAAATGTTATTAGTTTGGTCTTTCAGTCATCAGAAGATGCAAAAATCTACAGTGATACATTAAAGCCAGAATGTCAGAAAACACAGATAAAGTAACCAAAAAAACCAACTAACATTATATGAGTAAAGTAACACAACTAACAAGATCTGAATGTTTTTAGTATTTCTTTTAAAAACCCAAGCACAAGAACTGAAAGATTTAATTTGTGAAGAATTACTCAAAATACGTTATCACAATTGAAAGGACTGAACTTCTTTGAGTACTTGCATAGTTTTGTTGCTTTCAATAATGTCTATCTGTTCTTCTGGCCCTAAAAATTCCTTAAGAAAATTCTCAGGATAATTTTAAGCTGTTAAAAATTACATTTTACTTCTCTCTTCTCATTACTAACTTTCTCAGGTTTCTCTCTAAAACTTTTTAGTCTAACATACTTCTTAAAAAGGCTTCCTCCTGACATATTTCCCTTCTCTATGGGCTACACCGTGACTATGCTGCAGCATGGTCCTCCAAAGAGGACATAGGGGAACCTGTACTCTGATGCCTGGAGCACCTCTCTCCTCCTGCTCCAATCTTTGGCTCTAAGGGGCTGTATCTCACAACCATTTTTCCTTCCTCTTCACTCCATGCAAGCTTTTCTCCTTTCTTATATCTGTATATTGCTGCCTTCAATTCTCAATAAATAGTTTATTATTATTATTACTTTCTCCTAAAATACATCCTTTGATTTCACACCAGAAAGCATGATCAATTTGCAGCACTCAGGTCCATTATTTTCTCCATCAGAATCACCAAAATCTCCCACTTTCTACTTGAAAGCCCAGAAAGGAAAAAAAGGCAAAGTCTGAAAATTCTACACTGGAGAACATTTCAACAGAAAGCAGGAGTTCTTCAGATCTCTCTTCATTCTTTCATGTTGCAGGAAGAGAAACTAATCCTCTTACTTCAATAACAATGTAAACAGAGCAAACACTACTGTCTTAAAAACAGCACAAGGAAAAGGAGAAAAGCAGAGTTCTTAGAACTAACTTTGAGATACAAAAATAATCATTCCTCAGCTTCTTTCACTCCAGCCAAACACCTCCAAGTGCAGCTCTCAATCACAAAAAGAATCCCTACTAAAGCACTCAGTTTATTCTCATAACAGATTGTCAGCACTATCAATCCCACACACTGGCAGGCCAGCTATCTCTGTTCTTCAGGTAACGACCTGCTCAGGACTTGACTACACACCATCAACTACTGTAAGCCATCATAAGGCAGCAGTCCACCAAAGCACAGTATCCCGTTCACTTAAAAAGGAATCTTGGTAGGCAGAGACATTCAAATCCTCTCTGCCAAAGCCTCTTCAAACCCGGTAACTTTTGAAGAGTTAGATATGAACTTACAAACTAAAAATACATAATTTACTGCTCCAATGCAGGCTAAAGCAACTACTATGAACATGAACTTGGGCTTATTCACTCTAGAAAAGGCTCCAGGCCTTCCAGTAATTAAAAGGGAGACTAAAAACAAGAGGGAGATAGACTTTTTACATGGGCAGATAGTGACAGGACAACAGGGAACTGTTTTAAGCTCAAAGGAGGGAGATTTAGATCAAATAATTAGGTGGTAGTTCTTTACTCCGAGGTGCCAGAAGAGGTTGCCCACAGAAGCTGTGGATGCCTTAACCCTGGAGGTGTACAAGGCCAGACTGGATGGGCCCTGAGCAGCCTGATCTGGTGGGTGGCAGCTCTGCCAGCAGTAGGGGGTTGGAAACAGATGGGCTTTAAGGTCCTTTCCAACCTGAGCCATTCTTTGACTATAAGAATTCAGCTTTACAAGAAAGAAAAGGCTGTTGCTATCTTTCTAATTCCAGAGTTTTAGTTCTACCCTTGTACAATGAGTCTCCAGCTCTCAACTTTCAGGTTCTGAAAAACTTTTTCTTTGAGTTTGTACTTAGAGAAAATAATATGAAATGATGTGAATGTCTATTTACCATGAAGGTAAAGAATATTCTATAACAGTCCGCTTTGGTTTTTGGAAATAATTACAATTGTGAAGAAAAAAATTTATTAGTGCTTATTACTCAAAATGAAAGATCAGAAGACTAAGATTGTGCTGGTTTGGTAAAGTACTAAGACTGAAATGCATAGAAGGCTGCTCCTCTACCCTCTACTCATCTTCAGTCATTGGCGTGCCTGAACTGAACATTAGGCTTGGAAGCTCTAAAGAAGGATAAAGCAGGAGACAGGAAATGGCTGAACCTGAGGCCTCTAGCCACACTGACAGCTCTCACAAGCAAATTCAGCAACCTCATCAGCTTCACTTTGCTTTTTATAACACTTAATGTAATTCCTCTCTTGATCTCAGATGCCAAATGCACTTACAAACTCTTTCTGCAAACTGATCACATCATTAAAACACAAAGGAACTGACAGGCTGCCTTCAACTAGCCAGCCAGCAAAGCTGATGAAGCTCCAAGTTCAGTCATGCACAATTCCGAAGTACAAAACATTTGTCTAGACTAGATCTAGACAACCATAACCTTGTCAGGATTATCAAACAACATAACAACTCTTACCATAATTTTGAAGTAATTCTTCTTTAGTTGAAACAATTAGTGACCGGTCTTTTGCTGAGAGGACAATGGCAAGGCACACATAGTGCTGCTCCGAGGAGTTTGCACGCCGCACTACGGTAAGAAGTCTGACAGGATGGTTATTAGGAGGAGTACTAAAATGTTCAATGCAAAACCAAGTTGAGTAGCTTAAACCAGATGGTGGTGGGAAAAATCGTTCACCTAAGAACAAAAAGAAAAACTCATTAAATAGTTGAAATAACCACTACTTAGTACACACCTACATGTTCCTATCCCATTTCTTTCCCAACTGCTCCGTTCCTCAACTGATATTAGTTCACACCTTCTCACGTTTTTCCTTTGTGAACTTTGGTGCTGCTATTTTCACTTCTGACATAAGCCTGCAGAAAAGTCTCACCAAGCTAACTCAGAGGGATTCCTTTCAAAACCAGGCAAAGCAACAGTTGCCCACTATTCTTACCCTAAAGACAAAAGTTAACTTCAAAGATTCGCTTGTTTAGAACTACCCAAGCTTCAGTTCCCTAGACAAATGAGGGGATTCAAGACAGGGTTATTATCACTACAGTATACATTTTCCATAGGTGTGACTGAGTCAGATCCATCCAGTCATCCTTGCCAAAGATCTCTCTGCCAGATACACTCAGCCCTTTTTAGTTTCCACAGGTTCTCCCAAAGAACAAAGAGTTCACAGAGTTCAATTGCTGTCTAACCTATCATACTGCAGCAAAACGTGCTTTTTTTTTTTTAAATTATTATTATTTTTTTAAATAATACTTAAGACTTATTTTGATCAACAGATCACATTCAGTTAGCCCCACAACATACCAGGTCACTGTAAGCTGAATAGCCTGCAGTGAACACATATACGGGATGGGAAGCAATTTAGATGGGACTTTTATGATTATATTTGTAACTACATCAGTAACACATCCAGGGAACAATTTAGCAGAGGTAAGCAACAAGAATGACCTTACAATCCAGTTCCTATGCTCTGCCCATTTAACACCGGTACCTACATTTGTTCTCAACTTTATGTTCTCCTGAGAGCCTCGTACTTTGAAGCAATTGCACATTTGCATTTTGTATGGCTTTTTATTGTCTTAGGAGCAAAAAGTAACAGCAACATAAAAATCAAGACATGCAAAGCTCTCAACTGTGAGTGTGCAATATCCAACACCATAACATCACATCATACCTGAACATCATCAGGTAAAAAATACTGCAAAACGTAATACCCAGGTACTTACCAGTTCCAATTCCACTGACAACTGCACCATCAATAAGTCCTGTTGTGACAGCATTATTGGTGGGTGCATTGTGGGGAGCCAAACTTGGCAAGAACAGACAGCTGTTAAACAGAAAAACAGCATCACACTAGAGTATATGAAAGCCAGGATAATCAAAGCTCAATACACAGTACTTATAAGCTAGAAAAATACACCAAGTACATCATTGCTCTCTATTAATGCATGTATTTCTGAAAGGTAGAAATTAATTCTTAAGATTTCTCCTTGTGAGGTTAAGCTATCTTCGGCACAGAGACCTTTGGTACTCTACATCTTTGGTGCAAAGGAACAGAGGCTTATGCTCATGTTGTTCCATAGCACAGTCTGTTCCCTTGTGGATGACCATAACTCTCTTCACACCCTTTTAGATGCTCTGGACTCTACGAGAGACTGGATTAGCTAAATATTCCAAGGATCTGGTAAACACCTGGTATGCACACCCACTTCACTGCAGTGAAGCTATATTTCACAGAACTAGATACAGATGGTCTTTACAAGAGACACTGATGCTATGGACACAATGGGAACAGAAATCGGGAGTACAGCTCCGGGCACCAGAATATTTTATGAGCTCAGATAATTTCACTGCTCAGCCTACCTGTGGTAAAGGGAATTCCCACAGGAGTTCAGCTGCCAGAGCACACTGATGGGCAAGACACTTTGCCACTATTATTAAGACAAAAATTCATCACTTTCTTGATATTTACCCTCAATTTGTGGGGTCACAGCCACCTTGTTTACAGTTCTCATTATGTACTTCTTCCTTCATCTTGAAAATGTTATTTGCAGCGAAATCCCCTACAATTAATGGCATTAGAAGCGTTGCAGGTGTCCATCAACTGATTATTAAATCCACTGTGTTCTTGAACCACCATAGGCATTTTGAAACAGACCAAAATACATTTACATCTTCTAAATGTATGGCAGTCTTATAGGTGACCCAGTGAAACTACAAGGGTTTGTTACATGGGTTACTTCTGTCTGTGTTAGCAGCACCTACAAATCTCCTGGGCCAAACACAGTGGCAACTCATTTTGCTAGCCTATTTTCATTTGTTCTTAGCAGAAAATGTTCTCCTCTTCTGGGGGACACAGAACAGAACTTTGAGCAACATTTGTTTCTCAAGTCAAATCAGTCCCTAACTACACTAGATATAAAGGTTAGATGTCATACAGATGCATCTCTGCTGCATAAAGCTCTAAGAGGAGCATGGAGCAATGGAGATCTGAAACACAGGCTGGGCCGTGCTCTCCCACCAGTCATCCCAAACAAACTAGAACTTCAACACTCAGGTGAAAATGTCTCTTTCCGATGCAGTGTCAAGAAAAAGACTTGAACACAGTAAATGTAAATATTACATTTGGAAAGAAAATGACAAATGAAACAATTCTGCCAGATTGTACCGCTTCTACCTTCCTAAAACTGTGGAAAAGTCTGTGCACACAGGTCATATCTATCTTTTCTCAAAATTCCAAGTTTTTTACTTTGAAAACAGACTTAACTAAGGAAATTGAAGAGCTATGCATCTTATTTGAATATCTCACATTTTTCAGCTTCACAGCAGGTGTCAACGTTACTTGTTTGTGTCACTGAAAATCTTCCAAATAAAATCTTCTAATCAATATATTTAAGCTTCTAACCAAGCTTCCAGGCAATTCTGAACAACCACTTATCAGTTAAGGCTTCCCTTAAAATCAGTTGATTTAAGTGTACCTCCCAACACTGTGCTCTTTGAGCATCTCAGCCCATTTTCAGTCTGCCTAAAGAATGGTCTTACAACAGCAATTTTAGATATTTAACCCTTAATACAGGACAAAACAAGTATTTTCATTTTTTTTCTATTCCATTGTGGCAAACATTGGTATTAAATACATGCTGAGAAGGGTGTCACGTTTTAGTCCTGTAAACAGACACACTAAATCACAGTAGATGATCTTTACTTAACAGGTGTTAAAGTTAATTAAGAAAAAAGGCAAGAGATGATGGCATTAGGTTCTAAAATACTGAAGGAGTTAATTTCTATATTCAAGCTCCATCTCCTGTTATCATCTTTTTTCCAGTTACTTGGACTCTGCATAGTTTCCTGTTTTACTTATGTTTCTGCTTTGCCTATTTCCTCATTTTCAAGTTCTTCAGCAACTTTAAGAAGGTTTTGGAGCATTTGGGTGGTGCAAAAGTCACATGGAAATTCTAGAAACAGTTGTTTTTCTGCAGGGGCATGACAGCATCCCTTTGTTATAGAAGGCCCAAGAAATCCAAATCCAACAGAGTACTATTAATACTGTAATACACGTGGACTTGCACTTTTTTACACGGCAAGCATTAGCTTCAACAACAATAGAATGGATGTCTGTGGCATGAAGCATTACTTTCTTTTCTTTAAAGGATTCATTTGTTGCCAGACTGCAAATAGTCCATTAAAAATTTCAGTCATTCCTCTGAAAGAAGAAAGTAACAGAACACTGCATTGTGTTCTGTGCTTTTTGAGAGCACTATGGTACCTTACCCGAACCCTTCAAGAGACGTGTCAAATTCAATGAAGGCAGGAGTGACTGATGAGCCATGAAGCCTGATATCATGGGGTGTTGTCATGGACACCAAGCACTTCACTCGAGTCAGGGGGACTGTGCTTCCTTCAGCTGGTTTGAGCAGGCTCCTACTGATCCGGTAGTGGCTATCTTCATGCAAACTGAAGACGCTGTCTGAACCCAGACCTTCCATTGAGGTAACCATGCTATCTGCAGGAAGAAATCAATACACAATACGGTATTGCAAAAAGAAGGCATTTTCAGGCTTTTTATTGGGTCTTTCCAGAGCAACAGCTGAATGATCAAGGACTGCTCACAAATTCAGCCTCTCCACTAGAAGATGAAGAGTTGGAAAGCATTGTTCTCAATAGAATCATAGAATCATTAGGGTTGGAAAAGACCCCTAAGATCATCCACAGCCCAATTCCAAACCCATCCCCACTAACCATGTCCCTCAGTGACACATCTCCATGGTTCTTGAACACCTCCAGAAACAGTGACTCCAGCACATCCCTGGGCTGACTGTTCCAATGCCTCACTGCTGTTTCCTAACATCCAACCAAAGTATTCAGCTGAGGCAAATCAATTAACATCTTTGCAAGACAGCACACGGGTTTGGCAGTGCTATCAGAAACTGAGTGAACAACCCATCTCATTATCTCACACCAGAAAGTGCTCCTTTCACATAACTCAGGCACATTCCCATTATACAGATTAGTAGAAAGGAAAGAAACGGCTTCATCTTATTCAGATGCAGTAGCTCTAAACTAAAAGCTTCAATGCTCAAAATAAGCAGAGAAGCTCAGAACATAGTTTTGCCTTCTCTTTCTTATTTAGTAATTTTTCAAATTCATATTTTCAATTTTCACTGTTTATTTCCCCCCATCCTTTAGTAACACCCTATTAAATATAAATAAATAAAAGAATTCAGTGCCAGCCAAGAGAAAAGTTCACTCTTTCCCTTCTCTCTTTTTCAGTGCACATAACCTGATGACATAACACAATTAGAATAAAATGCAATTACTTAATCTTGTGTCTCTGAAATTAAAATGATACCTGAGAGTTTTGTAGACATTGGAGAGAAGGTACTTAATGCTTGTAACTTAACACCATCCAGGATACTTTTAAGTTCTTTTCAAATAACTCAAGCATTAAGATGTGAACAATGCTTTACAACGCACTGTTTGATGACCCAATCAACATCCAGAAATAAAAATCACATGCTTTGGAAACTCACCAACAACATATTTGTACTACCACCCACTGAGACTTCCCTATAATAAGTGAATGGTTATTCCCAGGCTCTACAACTGATGAATAATAGGAGGGGCATGTGTGGAAGAGAGGTTCAGGTCAGCTAGAGAAATCTGCTGATATTAAATTCAAACAACCCGTTACAGACATTCAGCACAGTTCACCAGGCTGACTTATTAAATAGCTGGAAAATACATGCAAGTGTTTTAGAGTGAGAATTGCAGCTGATGAGACATTGCTGTGTGAAGTATTCTATCAGGCAGATAGAACACAAAGAAATAATGAATGTTTTCACAGAACACATATCTAATAATATCAAGTAAGTACTCTGACTTATGTACAGCAATTTCATCTGCCACCTTCCTGAATCCACGGGAGAGACTACACAGATGTAACTGCACGATATGAATCTTGAAGTATGTAGGTTGCTCTGATAGTAGCACCTCTTATTTATTTCCACGGAAAATACTGCAGATACAAGGAACACAATAACACTACTTGATAGAGCAAATTCTCAGACACAGAACACTATTTTTCAACATCATCATTACCACTAGCTACATACTTTTGCTAGTGACAAACAAGAACCTGCATGCTGGTCTGCGCTCATTAAATTTGCACCAGTAAGTTGGCCCACCATTTCACAGCTGCTATGGCGGCATTATTGCTAGTAAAACAATGCCCACACAGTCCAAGTTCCACTGTCTTAATATCCACAAATGTTCCACTAGCATAGATATGTCAATAGATATAATTTCTTCCATACAGAGGAATTCAGTTCCACTCCTTTGCTTTATACATCCTTCCATGCCAGATGCCATTTGATCAGACTACCCCTCTGCTGCTGCCATCTATGCCATGGCAACAAAATGTAACAATATTGGCAGGAAGGTTCAACCTCTACTGCCATTCCACCAGCATCTGCATCTGACATTATGGGCTAACATCATAAAATAGGAGACATTACTTTCAGAGCAGCCCTCATATCTGAAAATATTTTTCCTTTTACTTTTAATCAGCTACAACCTTAGCATCCACTAAAAACATGAAAGTGAACGAGTCTCAAAGAATTGCAGAATGGTTAAGGTTGGAATAGTCCTTTGAAGGTCACCTGCTCTAGCAAGGGACACTCATAGCAGCGTACACAGGCTGATGTCCATGTGGATTTTCAAAACCTTCAAGAGACTCCACAACCACTCTGAGCAACCCCTGCCAGTGCTCCACCACCCACACAATAAAGATGTTTTGCATTCAGTTGCTACTATTTGTAATTTTAAAAATGCTTATTTCATACACATTTAGTGATGTAATTAACTACCATGTTCCCTCTTTTTTTCCAATTATTTTGTCCTGATGATTCCACATTCACACAATGTTGGGGCAATGTTATACCTTTCTGCATGTTTATGTACAAATATTTACATAAATGTGCAGTTGAAGGATATCAGTAAATGATTTTTACACAAACTTCTGGTACCTCAGCACTTACTTCTCATTTCTGGTTCAAAACTAAGTGAGCTGGGTTTGTGCACACGGTACTGCTTCAACAGCTTTTTGTCCCAAGCTCCACAATTCAGAGGATTTCCCAAGCGTAAAAATTCCCTAGGAAAGAGGACAAAAAAGGATTTGAGGAACATATTCACAGGTTTCTATCCCAGAATGGCAAAAAATACAATACCATTTTAAAAACAGCTAATTACTTCATATAATCATAGAATGGCTTGGGTTGAAAAGGACCACAATGATAATCTGTTTCAACTGGATTGATGGGTCAAGGTTAATGGCATGAGTTTCAGCAGGGCCAAGCGTCGGGTCCTGCATTTTGGTCACAACAAGCACAGGCAACCCTACAGGCTTGAGGAGGTGTGGCTGGAAAGCTGCCTGATGGAAAGGGACCTTAGTGTGCTGATGGACAGTCGGCTGAATATGAGCCAGCAGTGTGCCCAGGTGGCCAAGAAGGCCAATGGCATCCTGCCTTACATCAAGAATGGTGTGGTGAGCAGGACCAAGGAAGTCATCCTGCCCCTGTACTCGGCATTGGTGAGGCCTCACCTCGAGTACTGTGTTCAATTTTGGGCACCTCAGCACAAGAAGGACATGGAGCAGGTCCAGAGAAGGGCAACGAGGCTTATGAAGGGCTTGGAAAATCAGCCCTATGAGGTGAGGCTGAGGGAACTGGGGCTGTTTAGTCTGGGGAAAAGGAGGCTGAGGGAAGACCTTATTACTCTCTTCCAGTATCTGAAAGGTGCTTACAGTGAGAGTGGGGCAGGTCTCTTCTCACTGGTGACAAGTGACAGGACGAGGGGAATTGGCATCAAGTTGCACCAAGGTAAGTTTAGGTTTGATGTTAGGAAACACTTCTTTTACAGAAAGGATAGATAGACACTGGAATAGACTCCCCAGGGAGGTGGTTGAGTCACCGTCCCTGGATGTGTTTAAGAGTCTTTTGGATGTGGTGCTCAGAGATATGATTTAGCAGAGCGTTGTTAAAGTTAGGGTAATATGGTTAGGCTGCAGTTGGACTTGATGATCTTTGAGGTCTTTTCCAACCTGAGTAATTCTATGATTCTATGAACCCCCTGCTACGTACAGGATTGCCAACCACCAGATCAGGCTGCCCAGAGCCACATTCAGCCTGGCCTTGAATGCCTCCAGGGATGTGGCATCCACAGCCTCCTTGGGCAACCTGTTCCAGTGTGCCACCACCGTCTCAGTTTAAAACCATTCTCCTTTGCCCTATCACTATCCACCCATGCAAACAGTCATCTTCCCTCCTGTTTGTATGTTCCCTTCAAGTACTGGAAGATCACAGTGAGGTCTTCCAGAGCCTTCTCTTCTCCAAGCAACTTAAGTATATTTTTAACTAAGAAACTAAACAAAATACAGAATAATTACAAGAAACCCACATGATTGATTTGAAGCTTCAAACTTTGAAGACATGCTTTCCAAAGTTGATGTCATTTCAACTAATCAAAAAGGCTTTAATAAAGCAGACAAGTTCTTGGCAATAAGGCTACTACATTCTTCAGGGAGAGAATCGGTATCCCTGCTGCATACTCAAAAAGCTGAGCTCACCTAGAAACCATAAGCTCACATGAGAAAGCCATCTCTGCATTGGTTCATCCATCTGTTCAGTTACAGTACGAGGACAGCTTCAGAGTTACCAACTTCTGTGCTTATATGTGCTTGTAGATATCTACTGTATCTGTAACTACAGCTATGTTATCAACATCTATGGCTTGGGGATGCTCAAGTCCTTCTGATGACAAGTGTGCACACTGCAGTGTTTTCCAGTAATTCCAGATGCTACCAAAGGGGAGCAACTGTCCTGGTTGTATCTCAGCTACTTACCTAACCACAGAGGATTATAACATCAACTTCCTCACGCTACATGAGATCCAGCAAGAAACTCAAAAGCATTACATAGCTGTGTGGGTATCAACAAACAGTTCCAAATATGCACACAATAAACTTTTCAACCTCCTTTTCTAGCATCAGCGCAGAAATATACGGAAACATTCATGCACTAACAAACAGGAAGCTCAACCTTCTGAAGTTAGGCATCACAACAATTTAAGTAAATTCTCAACATAAAGCCACTTCCTTTATTTATCCTTTCTATCTGCTCTCAGAATGTGTTGCAGCAGAACTGGACTAGAACAAGGCCAGGCAGTGCTACTAAAGTTGAAGAGGGCAATCAGCCCCATTCTTGCTATAAAGGCTTGATTTCTCCAGACATTTGTTCCAACACATCCCAGTGTTTCCTTCACATGCACTGAAGGGACAAATCAAACAGCTACCCTGAAACTTTTCCAGTTTGGGGTATTTAAAGCTACACAGAAACATCTAGCAATTGACTCCCTTCTGTAGCACCATCATTTTCACAATCTTTGCATTTCCTCTTGCTGACAGCCTAGCCAGGGACCGCACTATGGATAGCCTCTCAGTATTTACAGGAAGAGAGGAAGTATGCAACTTCAGAGCAATCTCTGTGGAAAAAAAACACATTTCCTTCCATCATACTCCTTCCCCCTGATTCCCCACATCTCCAGTGCTACATGCTGATTAGCAGAAGCAAGACAGGCTATTTAAGGAGAAATAAAGCAGGATTCTGTGCCATCCACTGCCACACAAGGCTGTTTATGCTCTCTAACAATCCAGGCTATTTACAGTCAGCCAGCCTCAGCACAAGCAGAAGGGCCTGGCTCTGCAAGACTCAATGGTGTCATTCTGACCTGAGCACCATGGGCTGTAGTGCCTGGGAGGCCAGCCTTTCAAACATCCTCTGAAGCGGGGGATGCAGCGAATGGTCCTCATCAGCCAGAGCAGCGCTGCATCTCTGGAGAAGGCGTGCGTGGAGTCCAGCTTCACACATGACTTGCTGGTTCCTCTCCGTATGCACAAGGGACTGCAGGATGTTGGCCACTGCCAGCTGAAGGTCCAGCGCATGCTGAAGTGAAAGAAAAACAACATGCAACTTCAGAAGAGACAAACTGAGAAAATCCTCACGCATAATAAACAAAGGGAAACCACACTTGGCAATCAGTACCCAAAATGTCCTGCACTAAGTTGTTTGTGCCTCTTGGAAGGGACAATGAACACCTGCACCACATTCTTTTTTGAAAATATAAGATAGGAGTTTGAAAGAAACAAATGAAGTCAAGCTAACACAAAATGATTTCAGTCAGGCCTTTCCTACATAACTATTTAACTTGATAGTTCTGTGAAGCATATGAGTTTCCTGGCAGGAAGTAACAGTACACCGTCTCTTTCTTACATCCTGTAGCCATCCTTCTATCCAGTCACTCCCAAAGCAGTAGACAGCAGGGATGTTCTGCCTACCTCTGGGTGTGTAGATGATCCAACAGAGGCCAGAAGATCCAGCATCGCAAGCATAGCACCAGGGTGAATAACAACCGCGTCAGAACTTTGCATGGATGTAGATCCCATTTGCAGTTTCCCATCAGGTATGTTTTTCTGAGGGCAAACAGGAGGTGTTGAAACAGAATGATATGCATGCCTGCAGGGAAAAAAATAAACAACACACCATTACAACCCCCAGCTGTTACAATCTTTGTTAAGTTTTGGAGAGGTTTCTTGTTTGTTTGGGTTTTTTTGTGACAGTTTGTTTTTGTTTTGTTGGTTTTTCTTAACAGCTGCTGTGAAGTCTAACCAGTACATGGATGTTAGCAGTACTCCTTTCCCTCCCCTCAGGTCAAACCAAGCACTTTTATCTTCTCAAACCAATTGATGCATATCCGACAACCCAGAAGGGTATAAATTTCTTGAGGGCACTTTAACACTGTAGGAATCTGTTCCCTAGATGCACAACTTAAAGAACACAAAAGTTGCCCCTGTTCTCATCCTAGTTACAGCAACAGCATGCACAGGCAGCCAATATTCCTGTTGAATGCTGTATTCTTTCCAGCGAACTCACTTCTCCCCTATTTATTTAACAAATACTCATGCAATTTGCTATCAAACAACTGTGGGCAATTTCTAACCACCCAGCAGGAACAATGTTTGTCTTGGTGCACACCCCTGCCAGCAGCCCATATGCTCTCAATCTTACAGTGACTGTTGAAGCAATCTCATTTTACATGAACCTTCTTTAGTGTACATATGTACATACGTACTAAGTATTTAAGGTATACACCTACTCGTGAAAAGAAGGAAACATTCTCTTAGATAAGAGTTTTATTGAGAATCAAGTACTGCTTGCCATTCTACAAAAAGTGACAGCTAAAAAAAAGGGTCTCCCCTTCTGCCCCATCAGTCAAGACAATCATTTTGTCCCTCCTGCCCCCAGTGAGGAAGATTTGCCTTCAACAGAAATAACGCTCACAAACTCTCTCTGTCTCAGCAGTTTGGCACTTTTCAGCAGGAAACCTTTTCCCTGCTGAAACAGGACATGAGGGAGGTGACAATGGCTGCAAGTACAGTTCTGTCCTAAATATTTCAGCAGTTGCAACTTGAACACACAAACCGGCAACAAAAGGCAAGATCATTTGTGGTGAAAGCTGGAGGCACTACTTATTTTAGTCAAAGACAGGACACTATAAAATCCAGCACAATCTTCCTGTACAGAACAGAAAATAGGCTGTATAAAGAGAGTTTCAACAAAAGCATGCCCATCAGAAAGACGAGAGACAGCTCAGTGGAAATTCGGCATCTGAAAGAACCCGGGAGCACTTTTTACAAACAACATCCTTTCCAAAAAGTTGAAATTCCTGATGCTTAATTCCAGTAGCTAAATACATCGACCACATACAGAATAGTGCCATGAATCTAAGACAAAAATAATCCGTCCAAGTCTATTTTCCCAAAGATTTTCACCAACTCTTTAACCACCAAATTTCCAAACACACTCCTCCAGCAGACTTAATGCTTGAAATGCTTGGTAGATAGAAACAGTCTTGTTTGTTTCTCTGAAAATTAAATATAATTAAGGATAGCAGAACAACTTGAAATATGTCGTACAGAGAAAGTCTCTTAACCTTTTCTTAACCTTTTCTCTTTCTTAAGGCAGAAATTCAAATATAGGCATTTTTTTTCTTGGAAAAGTCTTCCTCCCAACACCCGAAGAGGAGGACTGCCATCTCTTTGCAACATAACCCTGATAACCTCCACAGAAGTTTTAGAGGACACAATTTAGAAATCTGATTGTATTTAGCAACTCCGTTCAGTCTAATGAAATTCCTCTCTTCAAAGCACTCTAAGAGAAAATTTCTATCCAATTTTAAGCACAAATTTTACTTCTAAGTGATCTAATCAGTAATATCACGTCCACCTTATTAAGTCAACTTTAAAGCTGCAACACAGTAGTACAGGAAAAGCCTAATTAAACTCCCAGTCAATACTCAGAATGATGAACAAACAAAGCAGATGGCTCTCGCCTCAATCTGCCTGCCCTTTGACACTGCATGCAACAAACTGATCAGGGGAAACGGTGGAGAGCAGGCAGTTGGCTTTTCTGAAAACCACATAGCAAAAAGTTATAACCTAAAAGCAAACATCAGTAAGCGGTGCTCTGCACTCCACTTGAAAACACCCTAACTTCCCTACGCAGTTTCCCATACGGAAGTACTTACATAAAAGCAACAAAGAGTCAGTTCAAAAACACTTTCCTTAGGCAGGAAAAAGACCACAGGTCTCACAAAATCCTGCCAAAGTATCGATCAAATGTTATCCATCAGCAAGTGAGTGCACACTCTGCAAAAAATTAATTTACTCATGCTTATACATTATTCACATTATTCCCCTAAGGAGGGAAAGGAAGAAGCAGGCAATGTAATAAGCCACTCCGACCAAGTCTAACTATTACGAATGAGCACTCTAACAAGTTATTGACCTTCTGACTAAAAGTACCTCTTCCTGAAAAATTAATTGGGTAAAACAATTGGGGAAAAACAATTCTTGCTACATGACATCACAGGCTAGCAGAGTCTGAATTTCTCTGAACTGGTCCTGATTGTTTTTACATTTCTTAGATCACATTCTACTCTAGACCTTTTGATTTTCAACCATTAACATAACTCAAAGTAATTTGAGACCCTGGATAAATTTTACTCTCATATATTAGCAGAACTGCGTACCGCTCATTATGAAATACACCCTGATAGTTATTTCATCCAGTAAGCATACAAACAAAAACAGACACCTCACAAATAAGAGCAACTTGAGAGAAAAATGAGAATGAAGAAACAACAGTGAGAAACCAGAAGCAAGATGAACTTCTCTTAAAAGGATCGGTACCTTTTCCTCGACAAAGCTGGCGTACCCCAGGGAGAGGGGAGAGAGGTCTCATTTGTCAGGCAAGGAGGGATCTGTTCTGCACGACTACAGACAAAACAGACAGGGGTAGGATAGAAAGGTTAGAGAAGAAACCAGAGGTCAAAAGCTTGTTAGTTTTACACAGCCACCACCAATGAAGTCTTTACTTGGACTCATTCTTCAGAATCAACACAGATGACAACGCTGCTGAGCGGCACTCATGAGGTAGGTGCATGAACAAGCACAACATGTCCCTGTCTTATGGCACAGCTCTGCAGTGCTTATTCATTACCTGGTAGAGTTTATCGATATGATCACACTGGCAAAACAGAGCATCTTTCAATATTAGCAGAAATTGAGAAGGGAAAGTTAAGCCTGAGCATGTTAAATATGATCAACGTAGTTAAGACAAACTCAACATAAACTTCACAAGGACTGATGATCAGAAAACTCAAGAAAGGAAAAAGCTGTCACTGAAAATGACAACAAAAAAAGAAATTTGAGGTAGCTTATGCTGCAGCATTAGGGAATTTACTTACCCCACTGATTCCTCATGCTCTACTGCTAGTTAGTGTTGTAACTTTCTACACCACGCACCGCACTTTCTCAACACAAGTTAATCTCATTTTAAAAGATTAAGAAATTAATATCTGTACTTGGTTTGTAAGATTTTTGTCTGATGTTTTAAAAACTCAGAAGAGATTATTAGCTGCTTTGAAGGAAAATCTTTCACAAACCACGAAGTCTGGTCCCTCATCAGTCACCTACTTCAAAAACCTGACCAACCTCCAACCCTATTAATATCTCAACATATATGATCACGCCGGCAAGACTTGGAAAAATCAGACCCTTACTCTCACTGTAAATCAGATGTCCCATCTTTGAATAACATGCATTAAATACCTAGGGTACAGAAGCTTCAAGACCCCATCTGCAAAGCAGAGAGTCTGTATCTTTTTTTCTTGGACCTTACATGAGAATGACCTTCTCATAAAGCAAATCTTAAATACATACCTCAAAATGTTTTACTGTCATTATGAACAATCTCAAAAGACACACGTTACTTTTCATTCCTCATATCAGGTGTCACTTAAATTCTACCTGTTTAGCTCTGAGAATGTCTTCCCGTTAATTATTATCACTGACAGGTTAGGCATGTTCTTCAAATTCTATCTGTCTAAAACAAAATACGTTTGTCATATTCTCCACTGACTTATTTTAAAATCCCATGTTTCAATGGAAAGAAGAAGGTATAATGTTGAAAAGCTAATTTCTCATTTAACTTAATAAATGCATAAAGTTCTGGTCATTCTGTATGATAAAGCTATCAGGTGGTCTGTCTATCAACCAACAGTCTGTTTAAACTCATCAAAAAAATCACAAGCAATATCTCAGTTTTAATTAGTACTGTGACAAGAACATTCAACATCAGAGAGAGTGTCTCATACTCTTGAGAATACCAGCAAGCTAAGTCAATATTTGGTGAGAAAGAGACATCTTACTTCTCTCACTGGAGTAAAGGAACAAAGAAATTGATTTCAATGGATATACAAAAGCTTGCCATGAATACATTTGAAGGAAATCACTTTGAGGAACACCAGGGGAAAAAGAACGGAGTTCATACCTGTCAAAAGAATCTGTTGCTACCTTGTAGAGGTAAATAAAAAGTTTGCTGCAATGTCTTAGCGTAGGTGACACAGAATCCAGAGCGATTAGGTCATCCTCAAACAGTCTTTGAAATAATTGTGTATTTGAAGGAAAGACATTCAATGGACTTATTTTTCTTGAGTCTGAGAAGCAGCCAAGCAATCGAACAGCATCTGCCAGTTTTTCATACTGGATCTCTGTTTTGAAGAAATGAGAGTTGGCTGGCTCATAGCGCATTGCCGCAGTCAGTGTGCAGAACACCGTGTGAAGCAGTTCAAACACTTGATTCTGGTTTACTTTCTCCCAGCCATTCTTCGGCGGTGAGCACAAAGATCTTTCCATAGCAACGAGCAAAGATGTGACATACACAAATCCACCAACTTTTCTAAAAACAGTTCTGGTGCGATGGCTTTCTCTTAGCACTGACAGGAGGGCCTACCGACAAAACAAATAATCCAAATGAAGAAGAAAATAGAACAGCAGTACTAATTCCTTGGAAAAAAAGATAGCATTTCTGTTTGATATTCAAGCAAAACTATTGTCTTTTGTCAGAACTGGGTAACGCATCAAGTCTCCAAAGACTTCTGTATTTTAAAAGTCCACATAGAATCATAGAATTACTCAGGTTGGAAAAGACCTTGAAGATCATCAAGTCCAACCGCAGCCTAACCAGTAGCCTATCTCTTAAAAAACAACATACTTATTAGGTTTAATCTTTCTCTATATAGAAACCCATAAATATTTGAGCTGACTGAAAGAGTTGCCCAAAAACAAAACTAAGTAAGAAACAGTTATGCAGAAAACACTACTGGTCAAAGGAAACACAGTGGAAACAACGTGGATGTCAGTATCACAGAATAACATCCAAACTTCTGTGAAATGGGCGACTCAGTGATGATGGTGGAGGAAAACACTCCCACACTACCTAAAAAAAGCAGCTGTCACAGGAAGTTTGACCCACTTGTGAATAAACAAAATAGAAGGGAAAAAAAAAATATCTCCATATCTAATGTCATAGGAAGCAGAAAACTGTCACTGTTCCAGAAAAAAAATAGAGCACAAAAATAAAGTAAATCTTCCATCACTGAGCGCTCTTTTCTTCAGAATCACACCATTTTGATGCACTCAGAGGATGGACAGTGAAACAAACTGTTTTACTCTTTCAAGGGCAATATCTCATCTCCTGCCAAACCTGGATCGAACTCATGGGATGTACCACTGCAACAGTCTCCATTGTCAATTCCACCACCAAAACAGCACAAATGGAAGCAAATACAACAGGTCAGATAAAGAGGACAGAAACCTTGACTTACTGCCTTAAATCCATTGGGAACTGTTCTAACTTTTCCCTGCCTCTGAGTATCATAAATTAGATATACTTAAAAATTAGAAGATGCTGACAGACAAAATACATTAAATGAATCATTTTGTTATTAGCTTTCCTCTTTCTCTTTTAGAATAGCATATGGCTGCTCATCTGCCAGAGGAACACTACAGCTCCTTCTGACAAGGATGAACCTAAATGTCTGCCAATTCTCTCGAGTAATACTCATGTTTACCCAATAATCCTTGCCTAGCTTTTCTAGCCTAACATAACAGTATTATGTCTATTTTCAGAATAACATTAGCTATTCCGAAAAGAAATTGTGGGTTTAGATTAGCAGCCAAAAAGCTTGTAAGAAATAACAGTTGACAGTCGTCTTCTTCCACTGCCAGGCTTCTTTTGCAATATTTCCAGTTTTGCTTAAGAAAGCAAATTTTATTTTGTAGGGTTTGTTGTTGGTTTTTTTTGTTTGTTTGTTTGGGTTTGTTTGTTTCCTTTTTACCCCTCATATAGACTTATATTCTGTGGATACTAACATTTACATTTACAGTGACACATTCAACCTTTAGAACTAACACACTGTATTATATTAAAGCAAGCATGTCCCAAGACAACACAAGCCAGTGCTAAAAATAAACTTGTGTGTTACACGCTTGATTTTTTTCCCTGTGTATTCTCAAAACATTTAACTGAATAATACACTGCAGGGAAGATTATCATAGCTGTATAATCTCATTTCCTAAGGTTGATGGTTCTAAAAACAAACTCACTTACTAGTTTTCACCTCTGTGATTCTGAAAGCTGTTGTGGATGGACAGAAGAAAAAAAGGAAAGCATCAAATACACAAATTTCAACTCCATAGACAACATACATGAAATCCCTTTCTCAGAATATTCTTTAAAAAACTATAGATAAATGTCTTAGGAGGGAGTCATAAGCAGTCTTTCATTTACCCTTAAGATGTCCGTTTTCAGCTGCAGTTCTGTAGGCGGAGCAGAGTGCATCAGTCCCAGTAAAGTGCCCATGTCATCTTCCCCGCTAGGCGACAACACCAACTGCTGGATGATCATCAGCGCGTGCTGTCGGCACTGTGGATACTTCACAATGTTGTGCACACATCTTGCGCCACCAAACTCCCTGAAAATACCTATGCAGATTGGGGGGGAGGGTTTTAAGGGTAGCAAGTAATAAAAAATATACATCTAAATCAGTAGAAAATAACAAAGAAAACACAAAAGACATTTCGATTCACTTCTAAAGGTTGAATGACAGGGTTTTAGCTGGATGCTTAATGACTTTTACTAGCATTTGCCTCTCACAACAAAACAGAACTTCTCTTCAAATATTTTCTACCAAAGGTGTTGAAAGTAAGGGTTCAGTTCTAAAAGTCCCCTCAATAATTCTGCTACTTCAACAAATGTTATTCTTTCTGTGATACAGCTTAAGGAGTCAACTGAAATAAACTAAAGATGTAACAAAAGCTGCATCTTTAGTGAGGACTACCAGCTATTTTCATTAAGAATTGCGTTTATTAGTCTGGAGTAATTTGGTTTGTTGCCAAAAACATAACTGAGCTGCTGGACAAGAGCAGCCAGCTACGAGCACTGATCTGCTCTCTCCACAAGAACTGCAAGGTAGTATACAAGGTTTCTTTCACCAAGATTCATCTCTGCAGCACAAATAACTGTTCTCAAGCTTATTGGATATACAGAACACGTGCAATAATTATTGAAAATTGTCCTAAAACCTCCAATCTCTGGAAACAAGGCCACTGTGCTCACATCCCTGTCCTGGTGCACAAACAGGGACTACAACTTCTCTGGGAGTTGGTTTCTTCCCTCCTCCTGTACAGCTGTCACACATCTGAGCTTGGAGCTACCGACCAAAACACAGCCTTCAACTTCTCTCTGATACCTTCTTATTTCAGCCTACTTGGTCCATCTTTCAATCACTATTCAAAAGATTCCAACAATGTTTTTTTTTGACTCTCCCTTGACAGGATAACTAGCTCAATTGGTACAAGGGCAACAGCACATGTTATGTACCTCAACTTCAGTAAAGTTTCTGGCAGTGTTATCCACAGCATGCTCACAAGCAGCCTGACACAACAGCCTAAATGCAATCATGGAAGACTAACTACAGAATTAACTGAAGCTCCAATTTTCAGTAACATCTGCTTCTTGACTGTGCCCTTCTGATTTGACAAAGGACACGCCACTCAGCTTGAGTGCTGTGAATAATGCCTGTACTGATATAAGAATGAGTATATTTAGCAAGTATGTGGATAAAGTTGAGTTGGCAGATGTAAAAATCCAGTGTTGTGGACAAATAAAGAGTCAGCTCTTAAAAAAAAAAAAAAAAAAAAAAAAAAAAAAAAAAAAAAAAAAACTGGCTTAGGCAACAGTGGAGGTTTTAGAGGATTAGAAATAGCATATGGGAAAAAAAACAAACACAAATTAATATGGGGAAGGAATATGAACAAGGATGCACATAGCACCTGAGACACAAGACAAAGATAGAAGTCATCCAGCACACATACAGTTGTTTTAAACACAATATCTAGCTGCTGTTGACTTCCAAGAGTGCTTGGCAATGGGACAGATGGCAAAAAGACTTCAGCTTAACTTGCAACAGAGAACACACTGTATATGAGGAACTACAGAAGTAAGACATTAAGACCATAGAGAGAAGAAAGCTATACAGAAACCTGGCAGATTTTTCAGTAGCTATGCAAAACATCTACTCTGAATGATGTACATATATGTTCAGCACACGTAGGCAGACTATATAACCTCATACCTCATTCTAAAGAAGTATCACTATGTTTGTTCAACTTTGACTCATTCAGAAAATACCTAGGTAGTATCTTTCTTTCCTCTAGAGTTCACTAAGATGCAGTTACTTCCCTACCCTGAATCTCAGTTGTTACTCCCAACTACAACTTTTGGTAGAGTCCTTCAGAATCAGCAGTGCTATAATTCCTTGCTGCTAGTGAAATGAGGCATGTTGGTGCCCAGTTCTTGGCCTCCAGCAGAAAGAGGAGTTGTCTTCCACTTGCTTTCACTGATAACAGGCATTCTTGCTCTACTCAAGCAAGATTTACAGATCCTCCTTTGAAGGATTTGAATGACAACACAGAATTAATGTGTTAAAGCATTTTTACACATAAGGCAAAAAAAAACATTATTTACCAGAATTGCATTAGTCAAAAGCTCAAGGAAAGAGCTTTTCAATGAACATGTACACTCCCACAAAACAGGAAAACATAAAAGATAGGAAAGGAAAAAAATGGAACTTCTTTTTTCCTGTAAGTCACAAATAACAGCCTCTATGTTCTGATTCAGTCTTCAGCATAGCTTGCAAGCGATGCAAAGAAATCTGTTTTCCAAGTAAAGCTGTGATTTGTTTTGCATGCTATAAGCACGCGAACTTGTTTTTTTGTTTTATTGCCAGAAAAGACCATGGGCTCCAAATAAGAACAAGTACCTTCTCCAGACTTCTGTAGGAAAGGAGAAGAGATAAGAGTCAATTTTCCCTTATTTTTTTTCTTAAAAGAGGACACATCTCCCCAGTACATCCCTTCTTAACCTGGAGGAAAGCTCTAAACTCCTAACCAGAGCTGCAGAATCCTTTAGCGACCTCATACCTACTGGCAATAGGCTCATCTATCCAACAGCTCTTGTCAGTCCCTTAAAATTACTCCCATCTGTGGGTTACAGGCAGAAAGCTATCATTTTACACCAGCTCTGATGCACTTAAGAGCACCTTTCTGGTCCAATATTCCCTCCAGTTAATAAAGAGACAGCTATCAAAAATCAATGGAAATTTTTTCAGCAAGCCACTCAGCTTTCCATGCCCATCTTGTTGAATCTAAGAAATAAAGCAGAGGGGCAGACTGAAAGCAAATTAATTGCCAAAGGCAGAAGGACAGAACTGTTTTAGAAAGCTTGAGGTAGTACAATCTCATAAAATGTGAATAAACTTGAAGATGTACTCCACAGTCAGACTCACTCCCTGTTGATTCCCACTTCCTTTTTTCATTTATATTTTGTTTAGAAGCAAGTCACTTCTATAAATATCACTTCACCCCTGAAACAGATACACACACATCAGTTCTCTTTTAGGGCCTACTGTACTGCTTTCCAATTTGCTTATATCCAGAAAGACTACACAGAAGAATGAATGAGCTCATCTATATAATGAAGACCACTCCAGGAAAAGAGTTTAAAAACAGCAAAATTATTATTATTATTATTATTTTAACAGTAGTTTGCTCAGCATAGTACTCCAATTTGTCCAAAAGTTACTGAACACTGAATCTGCATTTGGAGAAAACATTTTGCTTAATCAACAACAGAAATTAGAACATTAGAAGCTTTCTGCCATTCAGCCAAGAGCTATGTTTAAACAATGAGCAGTCAGCTGAACTGGACAGTTGTAGGATTCCATTCTTAGACATCTATCATGGATTCTAACCTCTCATATTGAACTGAAAACAGGAACAAAACCTGAAGGGAGTAAGCAGCAGACAGAATAGAGAAAAATAAAGTGGAAATAGGAGAAAAAGGACTCTGTGGCCAGAAGCTGTTTCTCCAAGGTGGTGCCCATTTCCTCCCCTCATCTTCTTTCACCCATAAAGCAAAGCAAAAGGTTTGAAGAACAACTATTGCTTTTTCCATTGCTTTATTTTAAGTTCTCAGAGACAATCTGTACTAACGTGAAACAAATATTTTCTTTTTTGATGTTGCTCTGCATCAGGTAATGAAATAATGCACAGCGTAATCTGCCTCATTCAGAAAAAGAGGCTCATAACTGAGACCTACTTGCAGGTACTGAGGTACTGAGTAGGAATGTACCTTCAAAGAAAGGAAACCTACCTAACACTACAGATGGCACACATTTCTAAATCAAATTTCAGTAGACATAAAATTGTCAACAGAAAATTACATGTCTAATTATGCACTTAAATTTGTCATAAGAAAACCAGCGCTACAAGCCCTATTACAGATGACTGCAGTAATGTTTAAGGAGAAATGGATGTGTGTGGTTCTTTTTAAGAAAAAAATGGTCAAGAATATCAAGTTAAAAAAAATAAAAATAAGAAGAGAAAGAAAAGCTATCTTGAATTCCTTTGTTTTATGTACTCCAAGTTATGCTGATTCTCTCTTATGGCAGAAAACTTGGCAAGAAAGAAAAAGGACATTTCACTGTGATTAATTGTCTGAAGATAGAAAATCAGGACTACTTTGTCTTTAGGCAAACTTCTCAATTGCATTTTTATAAGTGCTTTGCCAATGGGCTTTCTACTTACCTGCGTTTGTGTTTGAGCCTTGTAGTAGAACCGTCAGGGTCTCCATAACCAACAAAGCCAACTGCTTTTGGTCCTCAAATGAACTGTTTCTTGAATCCCCTAAAAATAATTGCAGAAGAAGAGACATAGTTTAAAAAAAAAATAATAATAATCTTAAAAAATCACTCTGCTAAGATGCTTCTTGATTTTTTCCACCGATGCTTTCAATTCCTTTATTTCCCCAGAGAAAACAAACTAATCAAATATCAAAGCAAGTACGATTTAGTCTGCATGAACATCCACAGGAAAACTTAATTATGAAATGCGTGAAAACACCATTTATAAAACCAGGAAACAGAAGCTTTAGAGTTCTGTGAGCACAGTGGCTGACAGTGCAGCTGTATGTGTTGTTTCATATCTCCAAATATTGTTTCTTCAAGTCACAACCCCACATCATTGATGAAGACCAACAGGATCTGCTTTGTTCTCTAAGTACTTGCTAAGAGAAATTTCCCACAAAAGCACAAAACTACATCTACACCTAAGTAATTTAAATGTGTTGATGATTTGACAGGTGTAACAGATGAACCTACACTGCATATGGCACTTTAAGCACAGCATAACAACCCAGAGAATGATTAATGAGCTGCAAGGTGGAACATGAGGACAACATCCAAGCAGGCAGCACTCTAACCAGATGTCATATTCATCCATTTAGTGAGAAGCACTTGAGAAATTACATAATTTCCAGCAACAGTTACTGGCAATGTAGGTTTTTACATATAATCAACTGACTCATCAGCAAAGCTTCATACTACAAATCCAGGTAAATCAGCCAACAATAATATATAGAAGTGTCACTGACACATGCTAATTCTACTGCTGTTTGAGTAAAAAATACATTAAAAAGCATGCAAATACAGTTTGTACTTGCCAAGTAACTAGTGGCTTAACTCTGAGATTTTCAATTTTGAACACAAAAGCACTTAGATATATACATATATGTATTTGTAATGTTCTTACTAGAATATAGACCTAATGTCTTTAAAAAACAAAAGCAAAAAAGTCAGTAAACTTAAATATATAACCCCATGAGAAGCTTTACAGCACTCCCAGGGGGCCAGGCAAGACAACTAGGGTGAAGCGGGCGAGAAATAGGCAAGCTATGTACTACTGCTTCTTCACTCTTTCTTTTGATGTACAAGAACTTTAACATCAAAAATATATTGAAAGTCTTTGAAAACAAGTAAATTATGGACTCTTACTTTGATTTTCTGAAATTGCCTTGTAAAGGACAGAAAGGAAGAGGGAACCCCAGTGTGTTTACAGGATGGCACAGGAGTACCTGCCCTTAAGATACACATTCCAGCTGTCTTCATTTTCCTCATATCCATTATCCTCCAACATTCCCAGCCAAAAAAACATGCATTAGTAAAATGGAAGACCACACGCTACCTTGATCATTCAAAGCCTGAGTGGGATCTTTCAGAAGGGCTGCATATTTATGAAGAAGATTTACCATCACCTCCAAAAGCCCCACCTCCCTGAAGACATCCTTAAAGATGTAGTCGTGACGGGTGAATTTCAGGAGCGTCTTCATGGCAATGATGCTACAGTGATAAGAAGTGCTGGATTTTAAAAGGATGCTCACACTGATCAGTTCTTTACAGGGTATGTAATTCAAGCTGAAGACAACAAATTCCAGCATCTCAAAGTATTTGGTCTGCACTTCTGGAAGTTTAGAAATTTTCTCTGCAAACTGAGACAATGTGTGCTGTGATTCCAAAATGAAGTAATTGGCATTGTCCGCCATATAAATATTCGTGATGGCATCAAGGATAATTTGTGCTAGATAGCTAGTTTTTGCTTTCAAAAATGCGTTCTGAAGGACGGAAAATGCTTGAATATTCCTCACGCTGTGACCTAAATTAGGAAACAAAGTGGGATGGGAAGAAAAAAAGTGAAAGTTCTTGATTGTCTCAATGAGCACACTTACTAATAACATTCCATGCATTCTAGTAAGAGTGATTAAAATAACAGTAATGTTACTTTTTTTTTTTTTTTTTAATTAAAATGGGCTCTTCAAAAAAGCCTTTGCATAACCAATTATGTTGCAAATCCTATGACTTACTATTCTTTCAGGTGACGCCTTTGCCTTTGAAAACAAGTGTTCACACATGCAGCTAAATGAATGATAGCTTCTTTCAAATAGGGAAGTAAGGTGACCATACTTAAAATTTGCAAGGGGATACAGTTCTGGAGAAAAAATAAAGCCTGCATGTCACCTATCTGGTGTGTAAGAAAACACACGGCAAAAATAGTAAAATGTTCTGCATTCCGTAGTACAGAAGACCACTACTTCCTTCACAAGTTTTAGGCAGGCTAAGTTCAGAAGAACATGCATCTGACCACTTTCACTTAATAGAGCAATAAGCAATGACAAAGCTTTATCAGTTGAGTTCAAAGTTAAACAGCATGCATGGCTTCTGAGTTATCATGTTCCATTCAGTCTTTGGAAGTTCTGTGCGATAAAAGAGAGCTAAGTGCAGAGAAACTCCAAAGGGCTGCAGAAGGTCTGCCTTCAACAGAGAGCATGCTCTTGCTCAGTTCTGCTTTAGAATTTTACATGAATAATCATACCATACAAATCTGATGATGGCACTGGGGTGGATTTTGGGAATCAGCCTGGGAATAAGAAAGCTTTGGCAAGGTCCAGTACTATCAATAATTAGGAGATTTAAAAAAAAAAAAAAAAAAAAAAAAAAAAAGGAAGAACTTGTGCTAATATTACTGCTACAGCATGCTTTACACAAACACTTCCCACCTCTAAAAGCTAGGTCAAACTTCTTTTAAGTGCCATACATTTCAATCAGATCTCATTCATTTAGCCAAACACTGCCTTGCTTATGCGTGTTCCTGTGGCCCCCACAATTTTCAGTGGGCAGTGCAGATATTACCCTACTAGAAAGTCACCTCAAGCTGAATGTTGTAACTTTTACAAGGCTAGTACAACTCATAGTGGTCCATTCCCACTGTGAAAGAATCACCTCATGATAAATCTCCTTTGGAAAAAAAAAATTATATATATATATATATGTATAAAAGAATATCAGGGTGCTCTAACAATAAAACCTTACCTTCAAACAAGCTAAAAGTAAACCATTAACATGATTTCCAAACCTTTTGTAAAAGAAGCATCTTGACTTGTTGTGTATGCTCTGTGAAATACTACTGTCTCCATCTTTTACAAACTCAGCTGTCCGATTTAAAAGAAAATTAAATTATCTCAGTGTCTAGCCTCACTACTTTCCCTGCTGGATTCCTCCAGAGAGGAAGCAGAAACTTCCTTGAAAAGTAACATGCAACAGTTTTACTGACTGGAAGAATATTCACAGTAAATTGCAAGTTATATTCATTCATTTCTAAAAGAAGGTGTTTTGCATGCTTTCTTTGAAATGAAAAATGCTGGAAAGTGAATGGAGTTCAATAAACATGAAAGGAACATAGGCAGTGACAGACACAACTGGTTACGGTCTAATTAAGTATAAACAGTTGTTTCAGGCAATCAAGCAGATTAATGCATTATCTTTGATTGTTACAAGGACCCCTGAAGAAACCAAATCTTCACCAGCTCTACAGAGTTCAAAACCTAAAAAGATTTAAATAAAAGCAATTAAGGAAATGTGTTAATACATTCTCCACAGATAACTCATCATCAGAACTGAGAAATAAAAGGAACAGAGAGATGTCACGGCAAACACGATAAAATGAAATATGAGGTGTAAGCGACAGTGGTTCTTATGTTACTCTCTCACCAACGTTGCTTAGCTTAGGCAAAGATCAGTGTTATTACCAGAACATGAACAAACTAAACTCTGCTTATATCATCTTTCCCTGTTTAGTGCAAAGGGAAAACAGATTCCATAAATAATGAACTTTCTCAACACCAGAAAAATGGTTGTCCAAAGTGCTTAGACATACAAGAGAGATGGTCAAAGTAAATCCATTAGCATACCAATCTACAAAGGTAACCCTGTCACAAAACTTTTGCAAATATCTCCAGTGCTACGAAAACCAGAGAGAAGCCCAAGAAACAAGATAGTTCCACAGTGACCTGCTAAGATCCACAGTCCTTTCCTCACATACCAAACAAAACTGCATTTTAAGTGTATAGAATCAAAGTTCTGTTTTTATCAAAATCTTTCCCCTGCAAACTTTTTCAACCTTAGATCCATATCATAATTCACTGTGGCTGCAAGCACACCACAGGTTTCACCACTCTGAATGCTCACCGGTGATGAATCACCAACAATATTTTAGAACATGCAGTGAAGGAGGAAAAAATCCACTCACCTTTGCCTGCAGGCTGCGGCACTGCAAATCCAGGTAATAGGAAAGGTACCCCGGTGGTAACACCAGCTGGTTTCAATTCATTTACACCATATGTTGTTAAGGAAGTAATCAAATTAACCAAGTCCTTCAAAGCATCCTTTGATTCAGCCTCCTTTGCCTGTTCTAATCTAAAGGATGTAAAATCCAACAGAAGACTATGTTAGCACAAGTCTATTTCAACTCAGATCACTGTCATCAATGATTTCTTTCATTTTTCTCTGTTAACTTAGAGACTACACCTCAAGTACTCTGTACACTATTTCACACATTCCCCATTCACATTTCTAACCATTCAGTCTGTCAAATATTAATGGATTTATGAAAGAATACATTTATTTCCTATAGAAATTCACTTTATAAATCTCACCATGAACTCAACAGCCTACTAGAAAGCTTCACAGATATTAAAAATTAATTTCAAATTACCCAGAAGGCCAGTTGTATCCTGCATCAAAAGAGGAGTGGCAGCAGGGCACGGGAGGTGATTTTCTCTCCCTGCTCTGGTCTAGTGAGGCTCCGTCTGGAGAATCATATTCCAGCCTAGAGACCCCAGCACGGGAAGGATGCAGAGCTGTTACAGAGGGTCCAGAGGAGGGTCACAAAACTGATCAGAGGGATGGACACCTCTCCTACAGAGACAGATTGAGGGAGCTGGACTTGTTCAGCCTGGAGAAGAAAAGGCTCTGGAGAGACACCTCATTGTGGACTTCCAGTACTTGAAGGGAGCTTGTGGATGGCAACCAGCCTACAGCAAGGACACTGGAACTGGAGAGGGTTTAAGGTCCCTTCTAACCTTCTAACCAAAACCATTCTGTGACAAATGCTCTTATGAATAGGAAGCTGATAGGTGAATACCTAGATAGTCTGTCAGTAAATAAACCTGCATTTAATCCACTGTGGCACATTCATAGCTGATAATTTCTGTTAATGAAATAGTCTTACTAGAAACAGAAAACCTAGAAGTGCACAGCCAAGTATCGTTTTTAGAACTGCAGACTCTTATATAGAAATCCTAGAGGGTAGAAATTGGTCACATCTAAACCCAGATTATTCTCCTCAGTTCCAATCAACTACTTACACATTCATATCTTTTTATTTGTGTATTACTGTTTCAGGAGGACAAGGCTAAGGAAGACAGCATGAGCAAACAGCTTTCTCTTAGTCCCATGCAAAGTGCTCAGCCAGGGACCATAGGTCACATCCTGGGGCTGTGGTGACAGGGCAGAGAAAGGCAGCAAAGAGGTAGCTGGAACCAGCAGCACATCTGTCTGCACAGCTTAGGAGGAAACCAACTGAACAAAATACTCAATTGTTATCCAATTGTCTCCTGCCTAGGAAGGCACTTGAAAGTCACCAAAAGTTTCATTGCATACTAAGTGTCTACAGACCTGGGAAGAAAGCCAGGGACCACAATCCCTTATTTGCTTATGCAGTGTAAGCAGTATTTTTCTTCATACTAATGAACTCATTCTGCATCCTGCATCTTCTTCACAGTGAGACCCATGGTTGCACCTCATTCACACCACCATTACAGAAGGACTCAGCCCATACATTACTATCATATGAACCCTCCACACACCCTGCCCTTTCATATCATTGAGGTGAAAGTATACATTCTCTCCCTTGTTCATCACAGGTCTCCAGCAATGTCTTCTTAAGTCACCATCTTCATATGTCAGCTCCAAAGCCTTCCCCTTCTTTGTGACTGTGCCCACATTTCATACTGCTACATGATAGTCATCCTCCTAGCATACTGGAAGACCTTCTTCCAAGCATTTTTTGCAAAGCTTTTAGCAATTTTTCTGGAGACAGCTCACATAAGAAGTAAGGATAACACATTTCTGTGCTTTAACTCATGTCAATGTCAAATGACAAACTGGTGTGCTGTGTGACTGTGCTCTCCTTTTTCAGACACACAGACACATTCCTCTACGCCTTCTCCTACACCTGCCAGGGAATCTCCACTCTTTGGCTGAAAAAAATGA
This sequence comes from Excalfactoria chinensis, assembly GCF_039878825.1. Lineage (NCBI taxonomy): Eukaryota > Metazoa > Chordata > Aves > Galliformes > Phasianidae > Excalfactoria > Excalfactoria chinensis. The sequence goes on from NC_092828.1 coordinate 42,569,423, forward strand.
GCAAGCTCAGAAGAAAATCAGTTTAAAACATGTGATGTACAGAGGATTGCTTCTGTGCTTGGAAATGAAATTGCAAATGACAGCACATTCCTAAAATTTTGCTTAACCTCCGGCTGACAGTCTTGAGAAAACAACTAGTTTTTGATATACAACAAAGCATCCATTCAAATAATTTAATTCATACTCAGAACCACAATTTATACCAAAAGAACAATAACATAACATGTATTGTAGTGATTTTGGCACAGATGGTAATTTATGCATGATTCTAACTGTCACTGAGGATTTCATATGCCACAATAAAGCCTGGTATTCTTCACGTACCAACAAACAAACATAAAAACGCAGCACATAATAGAAAATTAAGTCCTAATATTTGGGTACAAAAACCTAACAACCTAGAATCCAAAACAAAAAACAGAGTTAGCTCTTAACGTTAACACTTCTCATTAATGGCTATTACAGCACTGTTTCTAACCATCTTTGACTCCCATGTACATGATAAGGTGTACATACAGATTCCATTTCTACATTAGTATCTTGTGTTTAAAGCTAATAAATGCCAACACCAACAGTAGAGTACCTGCTTTCTTCTATCATGCAAAATGATTTAGTGAAAAAACAGCACCAAGGAATAATAACCTAAAAAGTGTCGCTTCATAGCAGGAGAGAAGCATGTAACTTGATGTTTTGGTCCTAATGTCTTCATTTCATAGCATTCCACAGCTGTTATTTTCCATTTACATCCACTGAACTATTCTTTAATAGGAAATCTTTTTTAAAAGAGCTCACAGCCATCTTTCTGCATTCTTTTTACATACCTGAGGAGGAGATCGCAGAGGAAGTTGTATCCTTGCCATATCCTAAAATCATCCAGTAGTGTTTGTGATACATCACTGGAATCTTTGAGAAAACAAGAAAGCCCAGCAAACATCTCAACTATTTCAAGGGGAGAAAGGTCATCAGACTGCTGCATGTTCTGAACACACGTGGACAAACATTCTTTTTCTGGAAAGAATTGTAAGAAATTTATGATTTTACTGGCTTTAATCAACTAAATGAGAATGGTTTCTAAATGAAATGTAGCAAAAATGTAATGGTTACTTAATTATCTCTTATCATGCAACATGTAACATGACAGAACGCCTAGAGATAAGTAAGATTCTCCAGTAGCTTCAGATCCGATTCCTAACCTTTTTCTGCCAGCCCTGTCCTCCCTTGGATAATCTTTACTGCTTGAAGAAGATGACTGAGAAGACAAATATCAACTTATTGTTAAGGCTGGTATTAGGAACAACTCTACACAGAACATTCACTGCATGGTTCGCCTAGTCAGTAATAACTTGGCTGGCATTACATGCAGGCTCAAAGAATCCTGATGCAAAGCAGACAGTTTGTCTCATCCTCCATGTCTGTCGTGTTCCATTGGCACATTCTAAAAACCTTTCCCAAATCTGTACTCAGACTTCAGGTTTCAAAATATATTCCTGTTCAGTGACGTCCTATTCAAACTTTTCAGAACACAGAGGAGTGCAAGTATTTCTAGCTAGACTGATTAGAAAACTTCCCAGAAGTTCATATCAAAATACAACGCAGTGAGCAGATGTTTCTCTGCATGTGAAGAAAAGCCTTAACTTTAACATGAGTGTCCTGACACGTTATTATCTTTTAAGTCAGGTTCAGTTTAATGTCCCATCATAAATCCAGCAGAAGTTTGCTATAGTTTTATGTAAAATAATTATCAGCTTTAAAATCCAATTTGAAAACACTTAACCGATGTCTAATTTGTGCTTCTGAGAGATGCTGTACATTCACTTCTTTCTCACTGGAATTGAAAAGCTGCTGCTAGTGCAAGAAAAAACAGAGATTAACATTTACTGTGAAGTATGCAGAGTCAGGGTCAAACTGTCAAAAAGGTTTTACAGCACCTTGTAAAAATTTGCTTGCCAGGGTGTGGAGAAACAGTGACTTTTTCCCCAGTAATCACAGACCACTATAATTTGTGGCAAGAATGTCAGCTCATTGAAACAAGTTTTCCAATTGAAAAAAATATATATGCATTTAGAGGGTGCTACTGTTTGAAAGACCTAAATACAATGCAAGAAATATGTTTTACCAAATTTCATATTCCAAAACCTAAATATCTCAACACTTATACAACTTCAAAGTAATGCAACACTACTATTTTCATTCATGTATTTCTTCTCAAAGCTCTTCCCATGTATACTGTCCTCTCTTGACACCAGCTGTCATTTCACTTTGCTCTCACAAGTCCTTTGCCACTAACCAGTGTGACAGCAGCCCTTCTGAGGCAAACACTGAGCAATTCCTTGTAAAGATGCATCAGGGGTAAAGTATTTGGTAGGTTGGTTTTCAAAATTTCTCACCATCTCTCCCTGTATGCTGGTTTCCATAGCAAAAACAGGACACTATTTCCCTCAAATAAGACCAGGAGGTAAAACTGAATGATTCTGCCTGCTCCTCTATTGGTGGCTGTCGCACTAGCGGGACAGGAACTGAGAACAGTGCCCCTGTGAGAGGTGTGGGTGACAGCCAAGCAAAGGTGGGAGAGCCCTGGGCTAGGTGCTAGGGACAATGTTTTTGGGCTTGGGAAACAGGCCCAACCTGCCTGCAGGTTGGATTCAAGTTAGCTTTTCCAACACACCATCTGTAAGTACTTGGGGGTTCCACATTCACACCAAGCTCCCTCAAGCATTTCCTAGTGTCTCTCTATTATCCAGGTTTCACTGAGTACAGGGAATAATAGCCCCTTCATGTCCTGGATAACAGTGTAAACAGCAAATTACTGGTGGCTATATCAGGCTGCTCCAGTACTTCCTGCAGAAGTGAAATGTTAGACAAAGAACATACTCTCAGCATATCCAAATTAACCCCCCCTGATTTTCATAACGCACCAGTATTTACTACAGGGCAGATGCTTTTCTGGGCTTCTAATAGCTCAAAATGCGTCAGCAGAACACTCTGATCTGGTTCCTTTTCCTGCCGCTTCCTCAGATATCCCTACACTTGAGTTGCCAGCTAGAGCAGTACCTAGGCAAAGCGGCTGTACATGAGGCACTGCTAGCTTGCCTTGCCTCTGCAAGGGACTGCTGCTGCTAATTCAAACATCAGGCAGAAAGGAACAAAACTCCTTTAAGAATTAATGCTAGCAGAAAAAACAACAAACCTATTCATCTGCACAATGACCATTTTTCAGTAGGAGCAGTTACTGAAGTTGCTCAAACAGTAGCAACAAGGAGACAGCATCTGTCTTCCTGGTTATCAGAAACTTTGCAGCAAAGCAATAGGAAAACACTGCTGTTTATCTTTAGATTGACATGCATGAAGAAAAACGAACTGAAAATAAAAATGCTCTTAAATGTTACACATACTTCAAGCCTTATATCATAAAAAAAAAAAGAAAAAAGAAAAAAAAAGAAAAAAAAAAAAAGAAAAAAAAAAGCCTGTGAGTTTTCCTTGATCAACAGTTTTCATGCCTGTTTCACTATTAGTAAAGCAATCAAAGATAAATAAATAACTGACATTGGAGAAAGACACATACCGTGAATGTATTTCACTACATTGACACTAAGGCCGTGACGCGATATGGTCATCAGTACTTCCCCTGCACTCTTCCTCCAAGGCAGATTATAGGGAGGGCACCATGACGTTATTGCACTGAATAAAAGCTGCAGATCATCCTTTTGAGCCAGTTCTTCCGCAGGGGACACAAAACTGCACAGTTTTACTAAGATCTGAAACAGTAAGTCAGTAAACACCTGGCATTATTATCTTGCTACTGGTATTGCCATTTCTTTCTAGACTTAGGAAAAGTTGAAACTTCCTTCCACTTAATGTGCACATTAAAGAAGCAATGTGCTGCTCTACCTTCGCTTATTAATTTAGAATAGGAAAACAGGTCCTCAGGTTATTCAACACATGGCTACTTTAGGTCTCAATTCAGATGAAGATTATTAGCAAAACACTAGCAGCAGAACCTAAATAACTCTCTCAGGTGAAACACCATGTTTGTTTTGGGAACCACCTTATTCCTTCCTTCTATAATCCAGTCATTCACTGATTCACAGGTTTAAATCCTGTGGGCTAAAGGCTCTGAGAGGCAAACCATTACATCCCTTTTTGCTACTGGCAAAGCAGCATCTGTACCTTCTCAATCAACAAAAACATCCCAGAAAACTTGATAGGGCTCTAGCGCTGCAGTAGCCTTTCCTGAAAACCTGTAGCCTGGATCTGAATTGTCAGATTACCTTAAACAAGACAGCATGCAGCAGTGCAGCCTGTCAGTACACTACGTGCTCTCTTCTTTTCTAAGGACATTTTCTAAGGACATCTGTCATCCACTTTCTGTCTTCTGCAGGAAGCCGAGGTTCTCTCTCAGATAACATAAGATTTTGTAAAGGTACCCGCACCCCGAGGAGACACAGAAGTTAAAACAAAAGGAGAGCATGGGGGCTACCTGAAGCCTCACCCACTTCAGCTAACTCATTTCAGAATACTACTTGATGGCCCTTGATGAGGGACAGAAAAGAGCAGAGAAGTAACATATAAGGGGAAAAGCATTTAGGTAACTTCCTCCATGTTTTTAACTGAAATACAACAATGCAATGAGGTTTACCCTCATATTTAAATTACTTACTTCCTAACACATGGTTTACTTCTTTAAGCAAAAGGAAATCAGGATATGTTAAATTAACCCACAGATTATTAACAATACTAATATTTCCTCCTATGTCTACTTCAATCAACAATGGCCAAAGATACCAAACATCAGATTAAAGCTGAGCAATAGCAAATGCTTTGTTCCCTTAAGGCAGCTGTGTGGAAGAGGCACAATAATTTCTTTTGAAGAAACACTTGCTGAGGACAAAAATCACAGGACAAACAGGACAGGACTTTAACCACATCTGTGCTTCCAGAAACTCTAAGACAGCAGTTTGCAAAGCACCAAGTGAAAACAGTTTCTGGAGATTTCTCATGAAGCATTTCCCCTCTTTTTGGTAAGATTTATGACCTATTTTACCTTTCTTACCTGCACAAAGACTTTCTGTAGTAGCGCTCGGCGCTCTGCGAGAGGTAGCTCATTCTGTGCTCCTCCAACTACCTCAGGCACATGTGGAAGGTCAAAAAACAGATACAGACATTTAACGAGTGTGGAAGGCACTGACATTGTAGTCATGCAGTCCACGGTTTTCTGGAGAGAAAGAAAATAGAGCAAAACCACAGCTGAGCGGATTATTATATCCTAAATGCTACGCTCCTGTAATACAGTTGACTCAAACACTGTTTTTTCCTTCTAAAACTTCTGAGCTGTCCAGGTGGCAGTACAGACTGACCAACTATTTGCAAATGCCTGCCTAAATAGTAACTTTAAAAATAGGATCCTAATTTTTATTTATTTATTTTTACACAACAATAGCACCGAACAGCCACAGTCAGAAGCAGTCCCTGCACTACAGAAACTAAAACCAACAGCCTCTGCCAATAGGAGCTTGCAAGCTGATTACAACAGGTTCAGCCAAGCCCTCATGAACTGGCTATTTAACAGTAGAAATGGGGCCGGGGACACAATTAGTAATTCATGCATCCGGATGGCAAGAAGATAGAAGTAGGAATAAGGAGCAAAGCAGAAGAAAATTAGGAAGCATCATCAAAAAGGAAAGCCAAATTGGGCAGAGGCTGGTGACATACTAAATGTATGGCAGATGACATGCTGAGTTATAATGGCAAATTAGAGCAGAAAGGACAAACCACACAGCAGCTTGCATGTTGCCACAGACTGGTTCTCTAATGTGGGCAAGGACTGGAACCAAAGGCAGAATTGGTAACGTTTGTGATACCATTTGCTCGTAATGGCTTTGGCTTTCCCTTCTAGTAATTCATGCTACATAAATTATGGGGCAGGCACGTATTGTGACTTAGGTAGTGCATGTGACACAGATCTCTTTGGAAGCTAAGCAGGAGCACGTTCAAGAAGCCATTGGGGAACAATAACAATTGCTTGCAATAATTCCAACTTCAAGTTCCAAAAGAATGATGTTTAGGCAATTGAAACCACAAGGAACTGAAGCAGAAATTCTGTGGCACCACAGCAGTAAAAAGACCTTAACGCAGAAAGCAGTCTAGAACATCATTTAGTGTGAGTTCTCACAGTTCATTATTGTGTTCCTTGTGCGTCTCCAAGCCCACAACTTTCATTAAGCACTACTGATTAAGACTAACCTGTCCTGATGAAGCTAGTAAATTAATTGTAGTAAGCAGCATCCAACCTCTACTTGCTTCTTCACTTTGATTGATCTCCAGAAACTGGACGATGGCACGACTTGCAGCCTCTGTAATGGGGACAAGGTTAAAAGAAAGGAAAAGAAACAAAAATTCAGTTTGGAAGTCTGCAGCATGGAAAACTTTCAACAGTCTGTACACTAAGCATCAATTCAGCTCTGCAGCAATGTTCGCAGGAAAAGAACATAATCATAATCAAAAAAAGGAAAGAAAAGGACCAGGTTCAGGCCTATTCTCTCCCAACACACATTCTTGTCTTCCACATGCACTTGGCTTTGACGCTAATCTAGGCTGTAAAAAGTACATTTTAAGTATCATGTTTTCAACCGGTAGTCAGGTTATGCAGTTGCATGCAGCAACTTTTCGTGAAGTATTTTGGCTTTACCAAATACAACTTACTCTTTTTCAGGTGTATTAATTTACTATCACTCAGGAGCTTCAATGGGAAAAGCTGATATTCATGGTCTGGGGTGGGGAAGAACTGCACTGAAACAACAGTATGGAGAACAACTGGACAGGACTGAAGGGAAAGTGAGATGCTAGAAGACGAAAGGAATAAGAAGAGGAAAATAAAAAAGGTAAAAAAGAACAACAACTACCTCAGCACCATCCTACTGGATTTCTGCAAGATGAAAATGCTAAGAACTTATGGTTACTCAGCATGAAGAAGGGACCACTTTTGGAATGAGAAGTGGTTCTATACCAATGAGAGCATAAATTAAATATTCAGCCTGGGAAATAAGTTAACACCCTCAGTAAATATGTGGAAAATACAATATGAACAAGAATATAAATGAACTGAAAATGAAGTCCTAATTCATAGCTGTCTACATACATGTGTGTTAAAACTAATGCCAGGAACAGGGAGTGTCCATAATACTTAAGGAAAATCTAAAACCATTTTACATTAATACTGCACATCAATCAACTTCAATGCTTTCAGTGTCAGCCAAAACAGAAAAAGAAGTAATATTGCTGAAAAGAGGAATTACAATGAAATTACAAAACAAGAAAGAAGTCTGCAGCTGAATCCAACTTTAATCTTGTTTTGTCTGTTCCGTCTTCTGTCAGATTCCCCACAGTATATCTGTGCATGAGCTTCTTCTAAAGTATATGCATCCCCCTACTTGAAACTTGTTGGAGAACATCTTGAGCATTATGTCCAGTTTTGTTCCCACCCCAGTACAGGAAAGATGATGATGAAAAGGAACTCAACAGAAGACCACCAAGACACCAGAGCACTGTCCTATGAGGAGAGAATGAAGAACCACAATCCACTCAGCACAAGGAGGGATGGCTCTCATGCCCACAGAGAGCAGCCGCAGTGCTGACAGCAAGGATGCTATGAAGAGCTGGAGCCTAGCTTTTCACAGAGACCCATGGTAGGAGAACTTCCCCCCCTGTGGGCAGCCAGACACTGGGACAGACCCTGTGAGATTGTGCTGGCTCCAGCCTTGGAGGTTTTCAAGGCCTAAGAGGCCTCACAAAGAAAATGTGGTTTTCACTTACATCCAGGAAAAATAAAACAAAACTTTCAAAGTCATAATCTGAGAGAAAAGTACACAGACAGATTGTAGGTAAAAATTAATGCTTGTTTCGGTTATGTAAAGGCTGTGTTTCAAAGATTTTGTTTTAGCAGCCTTATTTTGTCCCACAGTTTTTCTGTACAAACCACCATTTTTCCATGTCTGGGACTAAAGTAAGGGGAGGCGTACACCAAATCCCCAAATGGGACTGACCAAATTAAATCAGACAGGACTTTCCTTCACTTTGGTATTACAGGTTCTAAACTGTGGACATGCAGCAAACAACCACCAATCCAACCTACCATGCCAGGCAGGCAGTTTGTTTTCTCAAATGGTCCTAAAAATTGGCCATAAACAGAAAAGACTGGCACAGAACAAACATGGTACCGTACCAATAGCCTCCTCAGGCATGGCTTTCAGAAGCCACCTGAGGAACTCAGGCTCTCTTGGTATCTTCGAAAGGGAGAGACTGAGAGGTTAGGTATGCGCTTCTGAAAATCTGCCACGCTGCTGGCATTCTAAACAGCAGAGCAGTCAAGCACTATAAATAGTCACTTCAAAACTGTCAGTCTTAATTGAGCAGTACCTAAAACACAGACAGCATTTTAAGTGCAGGAATACATTCTTTTGTCATCTGCTCTGAGCAAATGTGACAGCACTACTATTCAGGATTCGCTTCTGTCGTCAGCACTACCCTTACTTTATTTTGTAATTTTTCCTTGTTTTGCAGTGTTCAGAAATCCTTCTGGTACAGCATTCTTTGTGCCTGACTCAATGTCCTTAGTCCTTTAACTTCTGCACAAGAAACCACAGAAGCTAGGATTTGGATGTGATAACTAATAACAACAGCAAGGAAGCAAAGAGATAAAAAAACTAGAAGGTAATACCTACACATAAATATCTTGACAGTTCTACAGGCATAGTGGATAACTATGACCACAGTTACGACCATAGTGAGTACAGTAGTCAGATTTTTCAACACTGAGCTGGTAAATACAGGAAAGAGGCTTGGTGGGATACAGTGATCAAAGAAATTTCATACAGAAGAGGCAGCAGGGATGCTTTGTGTCTCGGACTTCACAAAAGCAGCAGATACAGGATAAACTCTATTCAAATTGCTAACAAAAGCAGTGCTGCATTAAAGAAAAAACGTTCCTGCCTATAGCAACAGCAGTAAGGATTATTTCAGCATTTACATTGATATTCTAGCAAACAGAACAATATCACTGTAGTATTTCTTATTTTACTGTTATTTTTAGTATAGTATTAGTGGCAAAAGCCTAGGTGGGTAGGTAAGGAAAACATTTATATGCACACAAGAGTGTGTGTTGGCAGTGAGGCTTTCCATGGACCCCACTGCTCTACAAGGAGAATACCTGGAAATACACTCAGATGCCCAAGGAAGCATATAGTTTCAGTGGGCCAATAAATAAGAGAAGCATCAACTTAAACTAGAGGCAAGAAACCTTTGTTCCGTCAGGAACAGCACAGTGCTATCACAAACAGGAGATATAAAGGGGCTGATCCTTTTGCTGTGTAAAAGAATGGGAGGGCTGCTCAGCAAAAGATAAACAACGGTGCCAGCTTTTAGCTTCACTAACCCAACTGATAAAAAAATGAGCTTTCCAGGATGTCCTAGAAAGGCACTCTATCACACTTCATGTAAGATTAGATAAATAGCATCTAAGATTAATTAAAAGGTTAACAGAAAGAGATATGATGCAGCAGTCATCATATCCAGGACTGATTCCTCCTGGCTAATAGAAAGGGCTCTGCATCCCCTTTGGATACACTTCTGTAAATTCAAAATACAATCACCATGTAAAGCTAAGTCACCTACAGGTCAAGGGGAAAAGTACAAGGAAGAAAAAGTGATGATGTAGTCACAGCAGGTCAGATCACCTTCAGCCTACTACTCTCTGCTCAACAGACAAACAGCCAACTAGCATGTCTCTGTGAAGCCCCCTAGCTCCTCTGTTAGCAAGAAACAGTCCCAGTGCTTCCAAGAGATGCAGACGCTACAAATAACACTATCAAAAAACTTCAGACCTCAACACAGAAGGAGCCTGAAAGGCCACTGGTAGAAGATATATATTTGTAAACTGCCACCAACAACATCTAACAAAAACAAGATGCACTTGGACAAAACAAAAAATCATTTAACTCTTACCGATTTAAAATAAACACTCAGTTCTGCTGATAGCGACAGACGCCAACTGCAGCAAAAAATGCAAAACACAGGCAGGGTTTGCAGATCAATAGAATTCAAACGGGACAAATAAAGGCAGACCCTGTCAGAGGCTGAGTAGAAGCCACTCATGTGGTTTTCTGCTATGTCTAAGCATTACAATAAGGAATGTTACCAATTTGGTCTCCTGACATGGTTTTAAAGTAAGATAATGGTTGTCTTTAACCTTGTACATTAGAGAAATGCAAAAGTGAAAATATTTTTTTTTTACTGGTCAAACAGTTTGATTAAAAAAAGGGGGAAAGGAGAAAAAAAAACAACAAAAGGTGTAAATAATAAAGAAGCTGTTTCTGAAGGGAAGATGGGATTAGTTTAACAGTCTTGAGCCATGGTAAAATAGGTGAATTTAGTATGAACTTGTAAACACTGTGACATATTCACAGAGAGAGTTGCAAATATGGAATGATATGCTGTTTAAAATTAACAAGGTGAGACAAAACAAAAGTGAATCTAAAAGCTGTCTAAAACAGCAATGTAAACAGAGCAGCACCTCCACTGAATAATTAAAAACAAAACAACAACAACAAAAAAAAAAGAAAACACTTGAAATTCACCTTAAAAGGAGCTAAAATATTCCAACCCTATGACAAACCTTTTTGTTTTCTCACTCTGGCATCTCTTAGGCAGAAGGTATGGTACTCAGTTGTTAAACGATGACCCAAAAGGTCTTTGGCTCATGGCAGCTGTGCCACAAGGAGCAGCTCTCCTATCCCATTGCACAGCAGCCAGCTCTGCATAGAGGGCCTGGGGGGACCACCCCACTCTGCACCAACACAGCTGCATGCCTTCAACATACATGCAAGTCCTGACGCCTGAACTCATTTTTGCAGCCATTTTTGCCCCGGGCACAAATTACAACAATAGACCAAAGCTACAAGAGCATGTTGTTGAAATACCCAGGCTATATATTCATTTTATCTTGCAGCAGCAGTAATAAAACAGGAAGAGCTTGCCTCCAAGGCATGTGTTTTGCAAAATGCAGAAGATGAAGTGCTGCTTGCTCCCCGTCATCTGTAGCCAAAGTGGCTGTTAGCAACCACATTCATCCTACCAACATTCCAGCAGTCTCTGCACCCTGTTTCAGCAATCTATCTTTTCCAGCTCAGAGCCAGATGCTCCCAAAAGGTTTATTTCAAAACAAACTATGCAAGAAACAGAGGAGATTAGACATCCATTTTAGCATAGTACCACCGTGATCTTTCATTGGCAATTCAGGTATGAAATGGGATGCATTTGTTGAAAATCTGACAGCTATCTCTGTATTCTTGAGGGTTTTAGCTGTCTTAACTGTAACCCCACCACCTTCCCAAACAAAGTAAGCTGAGGTGACAGACACCATGCATCAGTCCTCATAGAGATGGTGACTGCAGTCACCTGCAAACCACTTCTCCACAGGACAGAGTTCAGTGTGGAAGACAATCTAACAGTTCTGATGTCCTCATCTTCATTACTCGTTGGTTACATTCATACTGGAGAAGCAGCACAGCTGAAACTGTAGTTCAACACTCCAATGGCAGTGCTAAGAGACTACATAAGATAGAACGCTGGCACAGTTACTACTGCATCATGAAATGCTGTTCCGACAAAACAACTGCAGTTTGCCAAGAATAACTGAGATGTGTCTGCGATGGCAGGCATTATTCACATAGCTACTACTTTTAATATTTAAAGATCTGATGGAAAAACTGCACTGTGCTCCATCACAAGGAAGAAGAAAAACAGGTGACATTTATCATACCACATTCCTAACTAGAAAATGCTGCCAACTGCATTTACATCTTTAAAGAGAAAAAGCAAGTTCTTTGAGAATTCCTTCCCTACTGTTAACTAAAAGGGAAGTTCACTTTTAATAACATTTGTGGGGAAATCTTGCTTCTAAAAACAAGCTCAGCATTTTTGTTCATTTAAAACTGAGCACTTCATGCCATGAAGAATTTACATTTGGATACTCTCAGAGAGATTCCCCACATAGAACTGTTACTCTAAAAGCATGCAGGAAGATTACCTACTAATAGCTATTAGGATACACTGTATTGTTTTGTTCCATAGACCAAAGGACATTTACAATATTTAAGTGTAATTATTTTGTCACTGAAAGAAAGCCTCAAAGTTCCTCTTTTCAGTGTTGCAGGGAACATTCACCCATCTCTAAACAGTTCAGCACAGCAGCACAAAAGCCGTGAATTTTAACAGTTTGTTAACTGGACATTGACAGCAAAATGCAACTCTGTGGCCTGACCAAGGGCCACAAAGCAACTGCAGTGCATGGGGCTACATACAAGGGCTTCCCACACTCAATCTAAAAATGTGGTATCAACAGAAGTGATGGCAGTCTTAACTAGATAAAAAAAATACATTATTGGTTTCCTCCTAATAAAACTATTGCTACTCATCATATTAAAGCTTACAAGTGTACTAACCTGTGTTTTTGAATCACGGTGGTTAAGTTTCCTAACAAAGAAAAGAACAAAAGAAGAAAAGGCCCAAATCTCAACAAAAAAATCTAGTCTAACTTCTGGGGGCTGCAAGGATGAACACTGGGCCAGCAGCTGGGCAGAGATAATGGATGAAGAACTAAAGAAATAAATGGCTATTCTTAGCAAGATCCAGCAGAGATGTGTGACAGGTGTTCCCCAAGAAAAAGAACGTTCAAGCCAATACTACCCTTCTGCTGGCTGGACATTCACATCTCTTACATACATATGGACACTGTGCTCCTGTTTTCCCCACAGAGTACAGGTTCTATCTACTGTAGCTGTTTGTCCATCTGGAATACTTTCCTGTTATTCACTCAAAATGGAAACAAATTGCAAACTGTGCTAATTGTAACTCCTGACATCACGTGCAATACTTTGCAGAGCCTTTTCTAGCTTGCTATTTCCTCATTTGCCACCAAATCCAAACTGGGAAGACAGAAGAGAACTTAAAATTATCTGGAAGGCAAAAAGGTTCATATTGCTCAGAAAAACCCTTGCCAGGAAATGATGCTCAGCTAAGGAAGTCAAAAGGGAAGGTTACAGCAACACGCTTTCCCAGCACATAATCCTCCAATATGCAAGTTCCAGTGAAGCAGTCAGGGTTTGATGTACCAATGGTTCAGTGTAGAACTAAGTCTCCCTCTGGCATTCAAGAGACAGACCTTTATGAGGGGTCAAGACGCATCTTTCCAGTGCTGGGGATGCTGATCCTAATGTGCTGCTCACCATAATTCCACATCTTCCTATTAGCTACTAGACCAACAGCTAATTTAAAGGTATGATTTAAACACAGACATATCCGAGGGACAACACAACACCAACAGACACATAGAGCAAGTTCCAGTAGCCATCTCCATGATCTTTTGTGTCCTACCAGTTGAGGCAACTCACTGCACTCCTATCTTCAACACGTTACCAAGTTTGTGGAACTTAATTGTCTTATACCCTATGCAGGAGGACTCAACTTCCCTCATTCTCTCCACCCAAAGAAACAGAACACATTTTCTCTGTTAAGACTTCAATGTCCACACTTCATCACGGACAAAAGCTCAACTTTTGTCCCCCATGCAGTACCTGTGGATTTATTCGATGCTCTCCGCCGAATCTCAGTCACCATCAATCGTGACACTTGAGTAGTGAATTGCAGGAGATCAGAAAATTTTTCTGTCATTGTACTTGGAGGAGCATTTCCAAACACCTAAAACAAGAGAAAAATAGATAAATTTTAAAATTCGCCCTACTTACATGGATCATTACATGCTACCACTTCCTCCGTGCAAACAATTTCAACCATTGAAATCACTTGTTTTCTACTGCATTATTCCTCCTTGTACTGTTTTTTCCACAGTGCGCGTTATAAGATATACATGAAATATGCCATCATATGGAGAGGAAAGACCCGACCAATACAAGGGGAAAAGAGAACTGTGAATTTTCTTGCACAATGAAAAACTCCCAGAGTGGGAAAGACCACACTGCACAGTAAGCAGTCCCATGGGACTTCTGTTTTAAAAGCAACTGTTTACTGGACCAACATATCCCATGGGGTGAACTCCAAGTACAGAATGACAAGCATGAAATATTCCAGAAGACGCTATCCAAAAGCAACTACCCCAGGAAGCCCCACAGGTGCCACACTTCTCAAGGCCTCATTCTCCTTTCTTGAGATCCTCCTTAACATAACAGCAGTAGTCATTAACATTTTTTTTAATTAATTTTTGCTTAATGCCAGTAACTTACTCTTCATGATTAAGTACTGATTTGATGATAAAATCATCCGTTGAATCACAGTTAACAGGGAGATACTTGTTAACTCTATAGAACCGCACAGTTATAGAACATTAAATTATCTTGGAAAAGATTCAAAGTTGCTTAGGTAATTCACTTATCATAAAAGACTACACACAAGGAGTCCCTGTCTGCTTATCTGAGGTACTCCTCTCACAAAAAAAGGCCCCAGGAAAGGCCAGAGGTCAGATATTAATTACTGAAAGAAACATGCCATCCATATTCTGGTACCATCGCTTGTGTCAGCGCTGAAAAAATACAATAGTCTCCCGAATATTTGAGTATCTCAATACTTCTCTGACTTGACTTTTTTTTTCCCCCCCTCTCATGGTTAATTGCGTATCCTGTAAGAGCACTGCCAACAAGCCAGGGTACTTGGATAACGCTTTTTTTTATTATTATTCTTTTTTATTTTTATATTTTTTCAAGTAACATTTTAGACCAACACATCATATTCGCTTCTCAGCAAAGGAATGAGATCTTCAACAGCAGATTTGGACTCAAATGCTACTTCAGCCTTTTCTCCTTTTTGCCTTTATCAGTGCTACTGTTGCAGGTGAGATGTTGACATGCCTTCTGTGGTCACTCAGAAGTCTGGGCACCCCCAGTGACACCCACAACATCACAGTGAACAGGGATGCAAGGCAATTGTGGCACTGAGTAGCTTCGCAAATGACAATTTACTAAAAAAACAACCAAACCTTTCAGCAGGGGGTTGGGCTCCATGATCTCTCTCTTTCTACTCCTGCAATTCTGTGGTTCAATTGTGTGTAAGGTTTTACTTCTTACTCCTTCACTCAGCGTCAATAGCTCTGGCATGTTAGAGAACAGCCAAAAATATTTCTCCTGCCTACTTGCATTTCAAAGACATGCTGAAACAGAGCCAGAAATACAAAATTAAACACTCTATTTCTGCACTATAAAAATAGTTTTCACCAGAAACTTAGGTGTTTCTCGCATAGAGAATTTCAGCTGCCATTACCAATGAAAAAAGCAGCCAGAAGCCCAGACGCTGGAGGCAGATGACTGTTTGAGGTCAACTAACACCTGCAAACTGGGATTGCAAAGAAGGGAACATTCCTGAATCATTCACAAAACTGATAGGCTACAAAAGGTGAGGAGGGCCCCAATGCGTGCATGTTCCCTGCTATGATCTACTCAAGACCAGTCAGACTAGAACATATATTGGCAGAGTACCTCACTATTGCTTACTGCTTAAAGCTCAGACCAAGGAAAGAGGAAAACGGATTGGCACACTGTCTGTTTTAAGATGGCTAATTGTTAGCACATCATAGCAAAGGCAGAGCGTTCACAGCTGCAATGAAAGGCTGACTGAGGAAATCTGGTTTTGAACGTTTTGCCCCATAACCAAGGTTGCACTAAAATAAGTATGCTGGCATACTCCTTGACTAAAGGCAGCAACGCAAATGAAATAGGATACGAGGCATTTTAACAGCGAGTTGTCTTTTTAATAGCAAAAGGCATGGTTCTTCCAAGAAAATATAAGAAATTTACCATATTCAAACATTGCTTATTCAAAATAGCCTTTCCATCCATCCATCCATTCACTTCTTTCATATGCCTCAGGAGCCTTGGTACAGCACCAGTTGCACTAGGCAGGGCACTGCAACAGCGCTTCTGAGAACAGAGCTCATATGGATGCAGATCTGTGAAAGGAGGCTTTTGAAAACTTTTCCAGAGGACAGATATGTACTGATGTAGCTTTTTACTACTTCATGATTCGATATTTCACAAGCCTCCCTGAACAATCAGAAAACAAATGTTCCAAACACCCATTCATTAGCAAAATAGTAACATGGTTCAGGCTGCAGCAAGCTTCAGACATCCCACATCTGTAAACAGAAGGCTGCTCTAGCTCCTCTGGATCTACTGATTAATAATCCTCAAAATAATCAGACAGAATCTCATTCCACACAACACTTCAGCTATCTGCCAAATCAATCAGTCTTAGGTGGTTAAGCAAAAAAGAACCTGATTCATGAGCTGCTCAATTCTGACCACGTGGATGTCCATGGGAAGCAGGTTATTGCCTCACCCCAGGTCTCTGCATCCAGTAAAAACCACCATTGTGTGCTCAGCTTAAGGCAGCAGTACCAGAAGTACACAGTCTACCTTACGCAAAGTAACCGAATGATTCAGGATCCAATTCAAACCAAGTTATTAACTGACACCATGAAATGTTTGCAGCTATTATCTTTGAGAAACAAGATTTTTTTTTTTTTTTAAAAAGGAATGTCTGGCAATGTTTTGATGTTTCCTTTGAACAGAAATAGGTCCCACAGGAAAACCACCTCCAAACTTAGTGTGCATCAAGCCATCTCAGAATCAGCATCTACCAGTTCTTCCACTGAACATGCTATGTAAGACCTGTAATGAAAAGAAACATTTCACCCCTTCTATGTTCTTTTATTCCAATCAATTTCTGACTTTGCCTTAGTCTGCCTTGCTAAGCTAGTGGGATTTTCCCAACATAGACAGCTGACACTCCAAAAAACACATGGCTAGATAAGCCAAGAAAGCCACCTGCAGGCTTTAGGCATAATACTCAAAAGAAGGTGGAAGCATTAACCAGCAACCTAAAAAGAGAAACTACAGAAGTCAAAATAAAGAGATGACATTGCAACTTTTCAACTTCTTGCACACAAGAAGGCAAGAATGAATTTGTGCAAAAGGCAAAGGGAAAAAAACCTGCAATAGATTAGAGTGAAGTCAGTTTTGTTTGTGCTACACTTAAAGTTTGTTGACAACTCATAATGGTTATCAGCGACTGAGCAACAAGGAAGTAAAAGAGCACAAATAATATGTGCTTTCACCATTGCACCAAACAAAGGCTCTGAATTTACAGAGGTTGGAAAACAAAGGGATCTCAACTGACAAAGTCCCACATTTGAGGAAAGAAGGACAACTTCAGTATAAAGCTCACCAAGGAAAGGAACCAAAAGGTTCATCAGGGTTTAGAAAACTAAGAGCCTATCAACAAAGTTCGGTGACACGCAGTGGAGGAGAGACATGCATAATTTAGGGAAGGAAAACCTGAAAAAACAGGGAAAAAGTGGAACTATGAGAAAAGATTAGCCTACAAACAGAAACAGCATGCCATTTTGAAATCTTTCTATTTGGTGTCTGAGAACAGGTAGACAAGAGCTGACTGTGAGTAGAAAGAAACAGTTAATGGATTTGGGTTTGTTTCTCTTTCAGAATGTAAGTTGAACAAGAAATGGTGAGTGAGAATAAATGATGCAATGACACGGGACAACGAAAATTAAGATTTAACAGGATTAAGAAGGGACAAAGAATTATGAGGTGTAAAGACAGAGGAGGTGGAAGAAAGTGGAATAATAAAGAAAGTTAAAACTTCCTTTTTATCTTAAGTCTAATCAAGGTCTAAGGAAACACTGCCCTACACAAGTAGGACACTGACTGCTGCACCATATTCCTGCAGACTCAGCTGTATCACCAACTGGGGTTCCATACCTACAGTGCTATAAGTAAGCATTACCATGGCCCAGGAACAAACAGTTTCTCTGCCCACAGATTACAACGCAGAGCTGAAGTGAATACAGTGAGTATCCTCCCCCCTCAGAAGCATCAGCCACCTGAAACCACCAGAGGGAGAATTCCAGGTGTAATTGCAACAAAATATTATTCACAGGCTCAAGCCAAGATTAAGACTCCACTGTGCATGTTTGTAAAAAATAAAAAAATAAAATAAAAAAATAAAAAAACAATTAAGAAAGTTCATGGCTAGAGGCCATAAAATCCAGGCAGATAAATTAAGGAGGAAGTGGGTGAGCTGAGCTTTTTTTTCTCCCAGACTCACACAACAGGTTACCTGCAGCAATAGGAATAAGACCCTGCAACAGCATTACATTTATAGGGGTTTATCTACTGTAGCATGCTCTTGAGTAGCCTGAAAATCCTATTAGCCCTATATCTAGACTAGGATTGCTTTTACTACACAACATGCAAGCAGTCCAATGTGTAACACCATCAAAAGTTGTACGTTCAACAAAATATCAATCTAGAAAAAGAAGTGGCTTTCCAATCAAGTTTTTCCCTTTTGTAGCTTAATCAATGATTCCACTTCTCCACAGTAGCACACACAACCAGAAATCCATCATTCAAAAGGAGATTCAGTAATAAGAGCTTGGGTCACAGCAGGAAAAAGATACATGCAGATCTCTGTATATACTGCACAATCCTAAAGCCTAAAGCCACCACTGAAGCTATTAGGCTCAATGAAGCAGCAAAGGAAGTAAAAGTGATATAAGGCATAGAAAGGATTTAGCTCCTATCAATGCCAGTGGCAGCAGTCACAGCCCTGCTCCAAGCCATCTCAGTGCCTGAGCACAGGGGGCAGTAAAATAGGAATGTCACTGCACATGCAGCTTCTGGATCCTTGCTGAAAATCCCCCTTGCCCAAGAGTAAAATAGATTCACACAGGGAAAAGGCTGCGAGAGCAATAGGAATAGAGAATTTATCACACAAGAGAAGATAAAAAAATGTTCAGCCTGCACAGCCTTGCAAAACCAAATCTGACAAGAGAGAGCATGATGGTTATCTCTAAATATGCATCAATACAGTAAATGTCAAGAAGGGAGAAGTGTGATTTAGGCTCAAGAACAGTGCTGGCACACGAACAAATGGGTACAAACTTGCACACAACTAAGCTTAAGCTAGAAATCACCTCTAAAAGAGGAGAATAGGGACTGCAGCAGCTGGCATCTTCACCTTGGAAAACATCTTATAGGGTACTCAGTTTCCCAGAAGATGAAGGTGCCTATAAAAACAGTAAGCTGCACAGGAAAGCTGTCTGAAGCTACATCCCGCCACGGGTTGCATCTCAGAAACAGTCCTGACAGAAGAAAATCTCCAGTGATGGGTTCATCCACTTACACCACACACAAGGAAAAGATGGAAAAAAAATACAGGATGCCAACAAAGAGCAAGTTCAGTTCTGCTGGAACCAGAGATCCTGGGAAAACGCAATAAGAGCAGTTGGTTTCAATAAAGTGAAAGGCTCTCTCACAGACTCTCTGGCTTACCCTGTTAAATACCGGCAGCATCATGTATAGTTTTTCCTCCTGTTCTTTCTGGGTCATGTGCCGGGGCGGGTGGCAGAGCTCTGTGAAGAGGCGCCGCAGGTGCATCAGCCCCAGCGCATTGTCCTGAGGGCTGCACTCCTCCTGCCGGGGCCGGCCCATGATCCTCTTCACCATATTCATCCTGACTGGCTTCCGGAGCTCCCCTGTGTCCTGTGCCAAGACAAACACAAACCGCTGAGTGCAAGAAAGCCAGGCACCATCCCATCACAACTTGTAAATGCACAGCAGCCCCTCCTGCAGCAAAGTTCCATGCCACAGTTATCACCGTTAAGTAATTTTATGTGCTAGGAATTGACTAGCACATGCCCAAAGGGTTTGAGACAGACAGCTTGCAACCAGGCAACGCCCAACACCCTCTGGCACCAATCATGGCTGCACAGGCAAAGAGCATAGCAAAACACTTCGGTGCAGTTTCTGAGATGTTTTTATGATTCTTCAATGCTCATCTCAGAGCATGTACAGAAACACTACTGACATGCTGGAAAGTACTCTCAAAATAATTCTAAAATACAATTAGTACCAGATCTATACATTACACTGTAACCTAAGAAGTTCTTCACACCTTCTCAGATATCGGCTATATCAATACAAAGGCACACATGGCTTTTTCCCCGATTTCCCTAGGGCAAGCAGACACTGCCTCCCTACAGACTTATTGCTGACCTCACACCACAGCTGTCCAATCCACAAGAAAGCTCCTCCCCACCACCATCACCCTCCTGGATCACAAGCAGCTCACAGTAACACTTCGCACTGATACCACATAGTGCCTGTACGCAGCCCTGCACCATCCTGCAATGTGAGCTACTCCTCTGTATCTGAGACTGAAGTCTGTGAACAAGGATCTTAGAAGAGAATTGAGTGGCTCAGAGTAGATCAGTCACTCAGAAGTAGCCTGTTGGACACTACTGCAAAAGGGATAATTGTCATGTTTACCTTCAGGTTTGGGAAGGAGTGAAGGGGAACAGAAAATGATTTCTATACATGAATTTATGGAGAACAAAAATGAAAGAGTCGATGGAATTACAGTGTCCACTTCTCACTGCTTAAAGACTGTTGAAAAACTGAAGAAGGTCAGTAAGAGCGATAAAAATTATTCAAGGATAGAAAATGTCTTACAGCAAGAAATGTCAAGAAGTTGATCTATTTAAATTATCAAAAAAAGAGGCTATCGTGAAGGGTCAATTATGAAAAGGAGAAGCAATTATCCTAAAGGTACTGCAACTGGAATAATAGAGGGAAATACCAGTTACTGAGGAACCATTAAACCCAGAGACAAAGTCATGGAGATGTGGCACTGAGGGACAGGGTCAGCGGGCATAGTGGGGATGGGTTGGGGTTGGGTTTGACCATCTTAGTGGTCTTTTCCAGTGTGCATGATTCTATGTAAAAGCAGTTCTTTGAGGAATCCCAAACCTTTACCCAAACTGTTCAGACTGTGAGTAGTTCTCCCGCTATGACAGCAGGATAATTGATCTGAATAAAATATGGAATGCTGCACCTGAGCCAAAACCTTGCTGCGTGAGAAGTGGGGGAGGAGGGGAAGCTGTATTTTAGTGTTATTAAACTCTTTCATAGATGATACTTGAAATTTCTTATAGTGACTCACAGAATGCTGGCAACTCCATTTATAATATACAAAACACTCTGTCATCTCACCCACCGCTGCTGTTGACTTTTGCTAGTTCTGCCAGTTCTTCTATTAAATCAGCAATATCCCGAGACTTCATTTAGCCTAAGCACACACTGAGAACAGCAGTTTGCAGTGCTTCAGCCACACAGCTGTACTTCAAGAACTGGCCATTCCAACATTGTCCAAGAAGTCCAACTTAAAGGTGTGTGCTGTACGTACCACTCTTGGAATTATGCCTTAAATGAGTCCCACTGTATTTCTGTCAGAAATGTGTACACGCATGTAATTTTGTGGATGCATTTCCATGTGCCAATACCATACCAATACATAAAAACCTAAATTTAGTTTGAGTAGAACAGTTTTAAATTGACAGCGTTCTAGTGGTGCCCATGCTAACCCTGTTTCTAAGACTGCACACAAAGTGCCTCACACAGGGAGGAATATGGTATTACAAGCCAAAAGGTTGTTTCTGCAGATGCTCTCTGGTACTCGCAGCACTGACCTCTATAGCATTTCTGGGATCGGGGCCAACAGCCTCAGGAAAACAGAGCCCATTCCTTTCTGAGGTTCCTCGTCAAGAGCAATGCTGTCCATTCACTGGAGAAGGTAAGAAAAGAACAGAGGTTAGAACACAAACATGCCAATAAAAGCAGAGCTTTGCTATGCTGCAAAGAGCAATTTCTCCTAGGATATCTGTAAAAGCACTGAATTCAGCTCTGATTCTTAACCCGCTATGTTCAGCACCATCAGTGTAGGTACCTATGCTATAGTACAGACATACTCCACATCAACAAGGAACACCTTGTAGCAACACAAATATACACTTTGTGAATTTTATTTTCCACAGTAAAAATAACAACAAAAAAACAGGAGTGAAAAGCAGCAGCATATGATCGGTGTGCCTTCAGGAGGCTTTGCCAGAGAGGTGGCATTCACACAACTCCTGGCTTAGAGGGATGTGGTGCTTAATGACTATACAGTGTTTTGATCCAACCTCTCTGCAAGCACTGAAAATAGAAATCAACATGTTGGCAGGTCCGCGAGCTCGGCAGTAACAGCCACACCTTTGTATATCATGAACAAGTTCTTTGGTTAGGAACTATTTGTTTGTTTGTTTTTAATACAGACAATGGAAATCTTACGTATGGGCCGCAAATCAGATCAAACTGCATTTAGGCCAGACTTAATTAGCACTGCCTACATTGTCAAAGCTCAACTGACCAGTTGTTGTGCTGCAAGTACCCCAACACTGCGAGCTTGCTTGAGCAGAAATCAGAGTGCAGCATCAGCAGTTCCTGTGGCTTCCATCGGAAGGAAAAGAAAACAAGAAATCATCACTATTAGGAAGTGAAACCACAGAGACCGCTTCTGACGCCCCTTCCACAGGCATTGCTTACTCATTTCAAAATAAGAAATAGGGAGAAATCACGTGGGAGCACTGATCAGGGTCTGCACGCATTAAGCTACCTGTACTGTGAACACTTTTCACAGCACGGAGCACCCTGTCTCCTTAAGTCTTGATTTCCTACATTGCCCTGCTTCCATATTAGAAGTGCATCAGGGCCACACTGACTTAAGAAATACCTGGTCACAGAATGGGACAGCTCTGATCCACAGTCCCAAAACCAAAAGGCACAGGGGAAAGGAGGGGCTGTGTGAACACAGCCCACAGGAGCTGAAAAGCTCTCTCAGTGCCAAAAATAAACCACTCCCACTTTAATTATGTCAACTAATCTTTAGGACCAGCCAAACTCAAATTCTCTCTGTTGTCATCAGCAGAATCACCAACAGTGACTGCAAAGCCAATGGCACGCCCTATTTATTCCACAACAACAAGCAAAGAAAGGGAAGACGGTGGCTCAGAAAAATGTGAATTTTGAGTA
This sequence comes from Excalfactoria chinensis, assembly GCF_039878825.1. Lineage (NCBI taxonomy): Eukaryota > Metazoa > Chordata > Aves > Galliformes > Phasianidae > Excalfactoria > Excalfactoria chinensis. The sequence continues at coordinate 42,592,405 of NC_092828.1, forward strand.
TGCCAGAAGTCTGACATCATCAGAAGTGTAACTAAATCAAGCAACAATACAGCTCAGTTCTCAGCATCCTGGCCACAACAGCAATGCTCTGTGAGCTGCCAGCACAGCACAGGTTCTATCGATCTCTCCACGTCCCCCCTCCAGGGAAGCGAGGTGGCAGGCCCACACAGACCCAGGCACACAGAGAGCAGGGACAGACAGCAGCACTGTCTTCCCACCATGCCAGACAGGGACAAAAACATTTCCACATATTCCAAGAGCAGAACCATTTCTGGCCAATCTCCACAGCATGGCCTGGCCTGATTCCTTGGTTCCTCCCAAAAAATCAACACCTCTGGGAAAAGCAGTGGTGCAGAAAACAAAACCCTTCCACTTCATTGTTGAGGTGAGGACCTGTGCTCTCCCAGCAATCCAGACTCTCATTCATCTACCTGAAAGAATCACTTGGGCACACAGCGAACAGCCCTATCCATCTACTCCTGCCCCTTGTGAGCACAACAGAGCTTCCCTGGTCTCACAGAGGGCACCCATGGGACTCTGCAGCCATTCTACACATGGACCTTCTGTGGCTGCCTCAGCCACAGTGTACCAGGCAGAGACATGGCACTTCACTTGCTGCTGATAGCTCTCTTCTTGGCAACCTCAGATGTCCCACAGGGCTCTGACACCCAATACTGAAGAGGAGCATACAAAGACTCAAACTGACCATTCAGCAGTAAAAGCCTTCTCATAGCCATTTTGGATACGCATAAGTAGGAATTACCTCTTGAAAAAGGAAATGACATGTAACACTACTACAGGATGTCACCAAGTTTCTGCCTGCTGAGCACAGCACTACCTTGGTGATCCCTTACCCACCAGAGCACATCCTCACCTATGCGTGCTCATACAGGGAATGCTCAGCAGATGCCAGCACCACAGAGAATCCACATCATATCTCCTGACTTTGCCTTCACAGCCCACCACTGACCTCTGGCAGTGAGCACACCTACTGTTTTCCAGAGATCAGGTGTCGTTTAAGGAAAAAAAACCTTCAGTGTCCAAAACACCTCAGCTTCCATGCAAGCCCTGCATAAAGCTCGTGCTGCACTGAAGTGTGACCTCTGAGTTGAAGGGGTTACAAAATATCATTTCCAGTCACCTTCCCAAAGCATAGTATTGGGGTGGTCAGCTTGAACTGGATGGATAAAACCCTAACTGACACTTTGCAGTGATTTTCAGAAGAGTTTGGGTTGACAGGTACTCCTTGAAGAGCTTAATCACGTAGTTTGAATAATTATGTAGTTATTCCTTCTCTTATCAAAAACGATTTTCCAGCAGATGAATAAAGTTTTTCTTCTGGCGTTATTTGAACCACAGAGTGCATTGGTCAGCGCATATTAAACTCCAAGCACCTTCTGTTACTTCAAAAACAAATTAAAAATAACAGAGGCCAATTGAACTTTGACTATGGCATTTCCAAACATTTTTTTCTTCAGAACCGGTAGCGATGAGTATAAATTCACTTCCAATGATGCAGAAGTGATTTCTGGCTTGGATGATGCCTTTGAGCTGTCACTACTTCTTCCTCCCTGTCCATTTCAGTACTTCGCTTGCTCTGCCACATAGCACTGGCAGCACTGCAGTGACCTCCCAGGCACAGGTTTCAGTTCTGTCCCTAATTTCACAGAGGATAAATATCTCTGTACTTTCTAGACACTCATTTATGAAACTCCAAAAAACAACACAACTTGCTGCTTCCCTCAGCAGGCATCTCACAAAAAACGCTGGATCTCAAATCACTCTATTCTTGGAAAGAAACAAACAGAGCGAGAACCACCATAAAGTCCACTCATTTTCCCCCTTTCGCTTCTGAAATCCATAAGAGAAACACAAGCACTATCCAGTTCACCTCTATTCCCCTGACTTCACCACTCGGCAGACAAAGGAGGTTTATCAAGTTATGACACACTGTACTGTTGACGTCACCTTACAAAAAATGAGAGCCCTAAAAAATACTATAAAAAATATTTTGTTACATACCACAGGCACCAACAGAAACCTATTCAGACCTCAGGAGCCTTTTTACGTTGTTACATACATGTAACTAATTGGAAGGAGCTGACAGGAAGTGCAGGAGAGGAGATCTCCCTGTCCTTACATCCTCACACAGTGAATTCCCAGGGCTGGCGCCCAGAATGCAATGTTTGCTGACCTTGTGCCCACTGCAAACCTTGCACCCCTACAGGTTATCTTCACCTCTGCAAATTGAGTTCAAGTGTTTTGTGTACGTGTGGCATCCATCATCTCTGCTGCTCTGAGCAGCATCTGTGAATGGAGCTGCACAGGAAAGTATGGGCTGGATGGGATCAGTTTGTTCTCCTGATCAAACCTCCATGAAGCACTGCTTACAGAGCCCCAGTGCATGGATGGATTTGGCTTCCAGATGCTTCCCATTGATGGCCCGTGGGTATCAGCACCATGACAGTGTGGGATGATGTGGGAGGTATAGGGTGATGTAAACTTTGGCTGTGCGGTTTTTACTGATTCCTTTGTGTAAGCAGGTATGAAAAGGTGGCTCTGGGTGTTACTGCAAATCCTAGAATAGTTTGATTTTGACATGAAGGAGAGCATCAGCCTTAGAGCTGAATCCAAGTCATGTGTGGTGCTGGCAGGAAGAAGATGGTGCAGATGTTTTCAGGTGGTACAATAGGGAGTGAACATGAATTTTCATGTAATTGTTGCCATGCTCTGCCAAGTTACAAAAATCCATATACGTGTTATGCTGGAGAAAAGTCTTACTACAGAAAACCAAAACATGTCAGTGCAAGAAAAGCAAAGCACTGTTCAAAGAATCATAGAATCACCAAGACTAGAAAAGACCTCCAAGACCATCCAGTCCAACTGTCCACCTATCACTGGTATTTCCCACTAAACCATGGTCGGTGACTCCACCACCTCCCTGAACAGCCCATTGCAGCACCTGAACACTCTCTCAGAGAAGAAATATTTCCTGACATCCAACCTGAATCTCCCCTGATGCAACTTTCATCCTGATACTGAAGCCTGAGCTGCTGGAAAATAAATACAGCACTTGAGTGCTGGTAGCTCATGTCCAAGAGATTAAAATACTGCTTCTAACTGAAAGCAAAGGCACTGTGGCATTACATGCAAAGCAGGTCCAACTTCTGTGTGTTCCAGCAGTGACACACACTCAGCACCCATGTTTCAGGCCCCGGGTAGTACGAGGGACATGAATGTACTGCACACGATTTGGACAGACCAGGCTCAGGAGGTCAGGACCATGCATTGCCAGTAGGAGCCAGTGTCTGAATTCTCATGGTCTGCATTCCAGTCATACTGCCAAGCAAAGGCTCCACTGGCCTTATGCACTCAAAGACCAAGGAGGAAAATGCATCACAGCACACAGTTCACCTTCTCATAGACAGAGCCTAGAGGTTTACAGCAGAAAACACCAAAAATGATGCAGAGAAGTCTACTGACATTTGTCATCACTTCTTAAACACTTCTTATCAGATATTACTTCATCCATCTCCAACTTAGCACAGAACACAGCAGTCCATAACTCTTCCCAAGAGCAGGAGTAACACAGCGCAGAAAGCAGGGAATACAAGGAGGATTGTACCAGCTGAAGCAGGGAACATCCCACACACCCCACAGCCAAACACCACCACCACCTGAAATACATTACCAGCATAGAGGAGGGGATCTTGCATGCTGTGGTCTCAAAGATGTCTTTGCCATATGACTGTGTGACAAAGCATGATCGGGGCACAACATTCTGCTCTAATGCACAATTCTGTGCTCTCTCCGAGCTCCAAACATATACGTAAGCACTGATCAGCACTGTAACCATGTCAAGCCTCTGCTTTTCACACACAATGGCAGATATACTGCCTGATGCCAGTTACAACTGGACTAAAGATAATGCAGATGCCTCAGCCAGTATTCCCTACAACTAACAGTATTTGGGGAAGGGGAGTATGGAGGTGACAAGCAAGTTATTCCAAATCCAGCAGCAATCCTCAAAATAGACACTTCCAAATGTGACTGCAGAAGGGAGGATGACAACAAAAGGGGTCATAATGACCAAGTATTACAGCCAACTTCACAGATACAGCTGGTAAGCGCTGCTCCCTGCCACTGAATTCACACAAGTGACAAAAAAAAAAGGTCCCACAAAACAGCCAAACTCTCCACAAACGATGCCGCATTCACCAGACAGACCCTGTGTCCTCCCATGCCTTTCAAGCAATTCTCATGTATTCCAGAAAAACCCCAATCCTGCATGGGTTTTACTTCAGCAAGATTCATCTCAACACCGCAAAGCACAGAGAAGATAAACGCAAGGTGTTTACGAGGTAAAACAGAAGGAGCCATAACCTTATAGAGCTGCATTAACATATCCTCCAGAAGCAGCCCATATGCTCAGGCAGAACAACACAAAACTTCCATGCTTTGGCTACACAATGAAAGTTAAACGCTATCAACTCAGACTTTTAGAAAGGAACACGGAAGTCAAGGAAACAAAGCAGGTCTCATTCAGTTTAGGCAAGTTCCATGGGACTGACTAGGTCTTGCCTCAGTGTTGATGCAGTCACTGAAAGAGTCACAAAGATGTAATGAGACCCCTGATCTCTGTCCTTCCACTGGAAGCAAGAAGAAATGCTCCATCAGTTGAGCATTAAGCCAAGGCCAAAATTACACTGGGAAGAGGAATAAGAAAATTCTAGCATACGCTCGATTATTTTGCTCTTTAATTACTTCCTAATTAAATTTGCAAGCTTTGATAATATCTACACTTCCATAAGCTAATGTTCCAAATGGAAATAAATGCTAATTCCTTCTCAAAATGAACCGTCAGAAACTTGTACATTTAAATAAATTAGGAGAACTCATTTCAAGTTGTCTTCAGAGTATTCTCATGTACTGCATTCAATCCCTAATTTACAAAACTCCCTGCCAAGGAGACACAAATCCACTATCACTCAGACCATCTTCTGCTCTTAGGAGCAAAACGTGCTTCTTGAAGAGAGAAATCAGAATCTGTTAGGATTAAGAAATTCACCTCAAGATGCTCTCTATATAGATACATTAAACTGACTCGCACATCACTTGCAGCATTAAACTTAAATTAATCACACTGCTTGAAATGGAGCATTATGCTTTTAAGTGGTGGGTTTCAAATTCAGACATTAGGTCTTATTTCAGCACTGACTCCTATCATGGAAATGCTGGCCATTCTTTGTATTTAAGTACAGAACAACACAAGCTGGAAGACATCCATGAAGATGCAGGGTCAGCTTAGAGCAGGTTGCTTGGAGCCACATTGAACTCCAAGCATCCCGAAGGATGGAAACTGCACTTCCTCTCTGAGAGATGGGCTCTGCTGCTTGGCTGCTTAACACAGTGTAGATGGAAATTTTTGTTGTAGGTGTTATTTACCTTGTCATGTGCCTCTCATCCCTGCGCAAGAGGTACACCCAAGAAGTCAGACAGGCAAGCTTTCTACAGCGGTCATCCCTTCTGAAATCAAGGTTAACACTGATGTACATACTTGAAGTTGATCAAATACCCACAGAGAAGACAAATTAGATCAACCAAATACACATTCAAACAACAACTCTGTATGACTTAAACAACCTTTAATTTTGTGTATGAAAGAATAAAATTAAAAAAGATCTTCCTGAATGAACATAACATTCTGCTTCATCAAATCATAATCCAGTAAAATAGAGAGGGATTCTATTCATTTCAGAAAGTTAATGCCTTGCTAATCCTTTAGCTCTCCACGGGAATAAATACATATCTAAACCCTTTGGATACAGAGACAAATCCTGATTACCTAAATTTCTGAAGCCCGGAGGTCAGCTATCTCCCTGAGGATAGAAGCTCTGGCAGCCATGACGGTATTTTGAAGAGTTGCAGCACAATTTTAGGTGCTATTTTACAACGCCTCGGGGGCATAGCAGGATGCTCTTTGTTTCAGTAAGAAGTGGTTAAATTGTTCCAAATAATACACACCAAAGTAAGTAAAGATTTTTCTCTCTTAATTAGTGTCAACGTGCCAGTTTGCTCAATACGGCCCAACTCAGTGGCGCTATATTACATAACATAGTCGATATTTCACTGTGCTAATTTGAAGCTCATACTAGTTGTTATTTACTCTTTAATTAATCACAAAATTACAAGCTCCTAACAGGGACTGAAGGTTGACCTGTATTAAAAAGCCACAGGCTATTGGCAGAGCAAAGTTGAAGCCAGGCTCTTCACAACAACCAATGCACAGTAGGAAAATGAGACAACAGGTAAAACCTGAAACAACAGAGGCTAAAACTTCTTGTAAAGGAATAACGTTCTTCCTGAGGACAGTCATCCAAGGAATTAGTGCTGAGGAAGGAGCAGTGAGGATGAGGAGCCAGCCAGTCTGTGCACTGTTCCCACCAGTGCTCCTGCTCTGGGCTCTGCACACTGCTCACACCACTTCTGGGTTGGACAGCTCTTATCCACGTGTTCTCTGGGGCTAGGAAGGAATTGCTTGCAGGACAGCTTTGATTTCTGGGCTGCCAGCTCACTGCTTCTGGTCTGCACAACAGCCTTCCTGGTCAGCAGGCCTAGGCTTTAAGGGCACATATTGCAAGAAATGGCTTCCCCTCTAAATAAAATGTCACTGTTCAGGGAAGGTTGTAAATCTTTTTGCTGTATACCAGTCAACACTGCTTCACAACTCAGTGTGGAAATGGCAGCAACTAAGCAACTTGAGGGTGATGTATAAATCCTAAAAATAAAGCCTCACTTCTTTGTTTCATCATAGGCTACATCAGAAATCTCCAACGGTGCAGCTACTAGAGGTTTCAGTTTCCCAGCAACCACCTACGAACTAAATATCCCAATAATAACCACACGGGCCTGCAGCGCAAAATCAGAGAGGAGCATTTAAAGTCAAAGACCATTGTCCCATTCAGAGACCTCAAACCTGAAAAGAGGAATCCCACAGCCCACACTGCTCAGCATTGACACTCGGACTGAGGAAATTTATTTCTCTTTTAACCAAAGAGAACATAAAGGAGCACAGATCCAGCTCTAAAAACAAATAAAAGAAGGGTCTGCACGTAGTTGCTCCAAAAGTTATGCACAGCACTTCTGCTGTTGTGCTCCTTCCTCATTTTTCTCAAAGTAGCGCTCAGCAGTTTTAACTCAGCAGCCCAAGCTTCTGAGAAAGGCTTCACTTTGCAACAGGATCAGTTCAAAGGAACGTTCAGATGATGGGCTTTCATTTGCTCACGCACTGTAACTAAATTTCAACTTTGTGCTTCTCTAAAAGAGCCTCCACACAGCAGACCTCATGCTGTTAAATTCACATTCAAAATTCAACCCAACTTTCCTCCATGTCTCCCCTGACAACTCCTCTGTTCGTCATTTCATTCACTGCTTCCTCCTCTCCTCTGAGATAGATGAGAGAGGATCCTGGCCAAAGTCATCTCACTATGCACATTTCTGACCATAAATAGTGTGGATCACATTCAGATCAGAAAATAACACACATTTTTATTGCCGACTTCACTGTGTAGCCTACTACATTGCCTAGAAGTCCTAAAAAGCACAAAGGAGAAGGATGCAGTTAACATTTAGTTCCCAAAGTTCCATTTCTGTCAAAGCATGTATCCCGCACCAAGGAAACCCATTCTGCCAAGAGCTCAGACATACACTGCGTAAAGAATATGGGTGAATGAGAACCTTGGCCTCAAAGTGCAAGGCCGCAACCAAGATTCAACAGGAAGTAAGCTCCAGACCCAAATCATAACAGAAAGGATACAGACATGGGGGAAAAAAAAGACGGAATGATCTAAAGCAAGGAAACGTCATTTTCCAGCGTGGAGTTGTGATGTCTCTTCACACATGCAGCAGCATCACTCCTAGAGTGGTCCATACGCTCAGTCACAAAGAGAAATGTTGAGAGAGAAACACAAACAGATCAAAAGTTTAACTTACTTTCCACAGTCCTCCAGTTCTCCCTGTCACCACAGGCACAAGATCACACCTCAATCAGTAATCATTTCCAAGAGTCGGGAGTTAATGGGTTGGCAAACATGCAAATACCAAGTGTGGATCTGCAGCTGTGCTGTGGTTGCTGTGGGGAGTCAATGGGGAATCCCTTCTGCCTTTTTTACTTATTTATTTATTTATTCCATTTGCTGATGGAAGGTGGGGGGGTGACTCACAGGGAGGGGGATGCAGCAGCTGACCCACGGTACAGCCTGAACCCTCCTTCCTCTCAGCGTGCTCTTGCTCAACTTCCTCAAAATGTATTTTGAAGGATCTGTTCCTCCTTTACGAGAACCAAGTCACTGCTCTTCTACAATTTCATTCTCTGCTGCTCCTCTGAAACATAACAATACAACAGCCCTACAAGTCCGCTAAATGGGATCCAAGTTGCTCACAGTCATTTCTCCTATTGTAAAGTTAAAACTCAAAAATAAGGATTTTTAAAATTCCTATTTCTGGGTGAAGTGATTTTTGGCAAAACCAAACCAATACAATAAATATATCCATAAAGAGAAAAGTGAGACCTAATATCTTAACATTTCATTACAACTGTACTGCCTAAACAATAACCGAACATGGAAAAAAAAAAGATAAAAACTGTCAAGACATAAATCCTGTCTGTTAAAGCTATTTAAACTCTTGCTTGTTTGAGGTCTGATTTGTTCTTAAGGGGAAAAACAACTAAAACAGAAACAGAATGTCACTGCACAAACGCCAGCAGCAGGAGCACTGGGTTTGGTTGGAAGGATTACTGTCATTCAGACACAGGCTAATCACAGTGTGATGACTGCAGCCTCCAACAGATGCTACATAGAAATGGCACACTTGGCCTGCTGCCCGCACCATTAAAATCAGCGTTCATAAAGCCAACCCTGGGTGGTGTTATTCTGAAGGAATTGGGCTTTTCAGAGCACCGTCACAACTCTCAGCTCACGATACGGAAACAAACTGCTGAACACCACAAATTAACAGAAGAACCACATTTGCAAAATGAGATGGATTTCATCAGAACTCAAGAAACACCACAGAAGTAATTGAGCTCATATATAAAAGGAAGTTTTCCACCCAGAGTGAACAGGTTGCCCAAGGAGGCTGTGGATGCCCTATCCCCAAAGGCATTCAAGGCCAGGCTGGATGCGGCTCTGGGCAGCCTGGTCTGGTGGATGGCAACCCTGTACATGGCAGGGGGTTGAAACTGGATGAGCACTGTGGTCCTTTTTAATCCAGGCCATTCTATGATTCCGTGATTATTGAAGTCAGCGCTGTCCCAGTTTGCCCTGGTATTAGACTACCACTAGATCTTGTACTGCTTTTAAGCCTGACTTGACATTGGGCCTGTGTACTTTTCAGCAGCTTTCAGACACACATCTTGCAACACAAGCCTCAGTCAAGGTGAAATTTCTTCCTCTGAAGATATCAATTTCAACAATAAGATTTTGCTGCTTTTGCAATGAAACGTGGCCGCTTCGGTTTTGTTCCTGATCAAATATGAAATGGAAAGCAGTTTTAAACAGTGTGAACAAATACCACTCTGACAGAAATTTTTCATGTCTACTTAACTGGCAATGCAGGTTAGATTTATTCCTACAGAGTGAAGGTGCAATGGACAGAATGGACAGGAGATTGAAATAGTTTTAAGAAAATGGGCATTTTATGGGTATGTTCTTTGTAGTCAGTTATATATGAAATTCCAGCAGCAATTCACAGAGGAGAATTTACAGCTCAGTCTGTGATACCTCCAAGAGCTATACTGACTATAAAGTCACCTGCTCCTCATATCCAGCATCACCCTCACACCACCACACACTGTTGCTGTCATCTATCTGCTACTTGAAACTCACATAGAAATGCCCCTTCCCATCATCTATGACAGAAAATAAAACCTCCAATAACCAACTCAATGGTGCACTGAGTCAAGAAGGGAAACTGAAATGTAGACAGCAGCAGCTTGGAAAAGAAACCACCAGATTTAAAGAAAGAAAAAAACAACAACCACTCTCTAAAGCAGCCAAGAAACCACTTCCTCCTAAATTGCTCAATTCCTGAGATTTCTAGCTCAGCTGCTGACTACTTCAGAACCTACTAAAGAAAAAAAGCCTTCCAAGTTATTATTCTTTATTAGATCCCAATTAATGTGTTATCACAACCGAAGAGTTGCACTCCAGGAGGAGTGGGTACTTTGTAGATAGATAGATAAATAGACAGACACTACTTATACTTTGCTTTAATTATCAAAACTGCTAGAAAGTAATTAAAACCTTCTTGGGGGGATGGGGGAGGGGAGAAGGAGGGGGATATGAGGGGGGTGGGGAAGGGGGCACTACTTCCCTCCACCAAATAAACCAACCCTAAGGACCACACGTCAAGGCAGGCATCAGGAGGCAAAACAAAAACCCCTGCAATGAAGAAGGCAAAGAGAAACTCCTAGCAAGACACTTAACTTCAGGTTCTTAAAGAATAGCCATCAGCTTGGATTTTGGCAAAGCTCTGAGGCAAGTTCCTGAACTAAGCAAATTTTGAGATAAAAGTAGATCTGACACACATCTGAAAACAGTCAGAGATTGATTCCCAAATCCCTTCCATCGCTGCATTAATTAAATAAATAATGCAACTGCACTCGTGGTGCCAGAACTGTAGGGCCGAGGTCTGAGCTCCAATGGCCTTCCTCAGCTACAGAAGCAAAGCAATAACCCAGTGACAAGTGTGACTACCAGAAATGGATTGAATATGCACAGCAGAGCGAGGCTGTACTTGAGAAACATAATATAGAAACTGGAAAGAAATGTTCCTCCCATGAAAAATCTGGGAGTAGAGGTACAAACAGGAGAGACTGGAATATATGTGACACATCACTCTTCCTACTGCAAAAGAGAACACCTCCTGTATGTACGGTATCTGTGAAGCAGACTGACTGAAGCACACTTCCACAAAAGCAATTCCAACAAAACCAGCTCACACCAAGAGGACAGTTTGCTATGATAGACTGTACTTGTACAGCTCTCTACCCAAACATTTAGTCCCCAGTGCAGACACTAAGCAAGAAAATGCATCTTTTGCACTGCTTCTTTAGCATAACACTTACCGACTCAATACAGATTTTAAATGTTTGATGCCCAAATTGCTTCCTGGCATTTATGACTGGCATAGACCACATTTGCTATGGAAACCCAAGAAATTCAGCAACCAACATACTATCACAGACCAACCATCTTTTCTCATGTATTGGGACCACACAGAGTATACTCAGTTTATCTGTAAGGAAAAACCTGCAGGACAGGTTTCCAAGGGCTCCCATCCCATAGTCCTGTGCGGCACCACAGATATCTGAAGGCTTAAACAGATCAGAATGACTTACCTGGGGCCACTGAAACTACACACAACCTCAGACAGAGAGAGCATGACAAAGTGCCACCTGAAAATGAAATGCAAATCAAGCAAGATTTACAGTAGTTTTACAAAGCACTCATTGTATGATTACATGTAATTATTCTGTTGCTTTTATTATTGCAGTGGGATCACTCGTCTGGAAAAGACTTACAACTGACTTGCCTTCTACACAGGAGAACTGTATATTATTTGGGGATCCAAAGCGTATGTGTGCATGGAGGGGAGGGGCCGGAGGAGGAATGGAAAGAAATGTATCCCAGGCCCATCCTCTGAAGGATGAAAAAACACCAGATATTTCCTTTATTCTAATATTGTGAGAACAGGAAATCATAACTTTTGACCTTAGCATAGGCAAAAGCCATTTATAGCAAAATTTCACTTGGATCTAAGCAAGTGTTTGTTTTTTGTTTTCTAATGACATCCATAAAGCGTGAAGCAATTCCCATTACAAACTAACCTTTCTCTATCCATTTCTCACTTCAAATGATACACAAGGGCTGCTTTATTTTGCAGCACACTGAACTGAAGAGAAAAAAGCAAAACAAACGAGATGCCGACTGACAGACATTGGGGAGAGTAGGAAACAACGGCATGGGAAAGAAAATAAGTTTGCAAAAGAAACAGGCTGCAGGGGCTGGGAGAAAGAGAGAGAAGAAGATGATTTAAAAAACAAGCAAGTAGCAAACAGCACAGCAGCAGCTGGTGCCCAGGGACTGGGAAGGACTTGGGCTCCACAACAACAGCGGCAGTTGCATAATCACTGCTGCCTGACAGCTTATACAATGTCCGCCCCTATCCTCATCAGGGAAACAAATCAGCAACAAAAAAACATCCTTTCAGCCCACAGGGTAAGTAAGCGAACTGCCACATGTTAAATGTTACTACAGACAAGAGCCTCTAGTTTCAAATGCTACTTTTTAGCTTACTTGAACATAAAACATTCATTCCTACATTACTCCTCACTAAAAACCATCTTATTTTCCCTAAAAACATGTCCTGTTACCACTGCCAAGCCACAAGAATCCACCACCTGGCCTTTCCAGCCCTGCTCTTGCAAGACACATCCGTGCTGTTGGAAGCTGCACGTAAGGCCAAGCTGCAGGAATCAAGAGCACTGCTGTCACTGTGGAACTTTATGAATTTTGTGGCTTTTGGAACACTGGAGACCAAGAGGCCTCAAGTACTAACACCTGTGGTTGGATATTTTGCAGATACCTACTGCAGAAGTGGCAACATATTTCTAACAGAAATGGAGATGAAAGAACCACAGAAGTTCACATTGCTTAAGATGGGCAAAGGAGGTTTTCCCCGGGTGGCTGTGCCCTACACGGACCTGTGTGCTGTGCTGTGCCACAGAGAAGGAAAGGGAGGTTTGACTGAGGTGTGACAGACCTCAAACACACTGCATGCTGATTAAAGGGCAGCTGATTTGCAGCTTGTCGGCACCGAATCAATACAAATAACCCTAATCTAACTACAGTCCTCTCATTCAGGTCTTGGACCACAAGAACAGAAGCTTTACCTCCTCTTCCAAAAATCTACATTTCCCCAGTTATACCTCCTCTGATCTCAGTCTCATCTCTTTGGTTCTTCCTACCTCTAGGTCAGGAGGTTTCAATCTTCCTACTGTGATTTGGGCTCATGGCCCAACGCTGCTGCATTGCAGAGTCAGCAAAGACATGATGCAGCAATACTCTTGAATTTCTTTGGATATGAAAATAGATGTCATTGCTGCCAAACACTGAAAGCCATCCAGAGACCCCAAGGCACTTCAGAAAAAATGAAAACCCACAGCAGAGAAGCCAAGATGGTTGTCCTGGCTATTTTAAGTCCTGTTAGTGCTCTGAATATTGCAGACATCTCTGACTATGCAAATACAGCACAACCATTTGCTTGCCTGCTCATTGCTGCAACCTCAAGAAGCAGCCTTTGCTCAGCAAGGATGACTACCAGCAGCAGAGGCAGAAATTGGTGGTTTCCCTTGGGGTGGGAATACCACCATCTGTGTTCCAGTGGCAGCACAGATGAACTGCAGAACAAAGTGAGATGCTCAACACGTTGCCCACAAGCCACTTCGGACTGTCAGTTTCTGAATAAGTAAACTGATGAGAACAGACCCATCTCTAGCAAAGAGAGACAGAGAAGTTTCTAACCCCAGTGCCTTTGTACACGCGAGATATTCAGAGAAGGGAAACTACATGAAGACCTGCTCTTCTCCACTCAACTCCTGAATTCCAAAGGGGTCTCAGGCAAATGGCACAGATGCTACTTGAGATCATCTTACAAGAGGAATCATGAACACAGTACAACTGATATGAAAGAAAAAAGGACTGCTGAAATACCCACTGCACTGAGACCACACCGAGAACAGCCCACTTCCAGCCACACTATCTCCACCTCCCCACTACTTCCACCTCATCATTTCAGCAAGTGCAAATGGAAGCTAAGCTGCAGTCTCTTAAATATACAGCTGCCTCCTACAAGTCATGCCTGTAAATCTTCCTCTCCCGCAGTTCCAAACACGTGTCAACTTAAAATTGTTCACTTGAGGTGAGTCACAGTGCTCTACTATGACAGTATGTTTGGCTCAGCTGCCCTCATTTTGCTTCAGCTCAGTGCTCAGGGAAGGGCTCCCTTCCCTCTCCCATCAGCCCACGCAGTGCTCACAGCAGAAAGGGCTCCTTCCCAGCCACACGAGTTCTCTGCAAAGCTCTCACGCCTCACAACTGACTTTCTGCAGCACCCCAAAACATGAACTGGAAAAGATGGTCACCGCCCCTTCCAGGAGGTAGCTCAGCAGCTCCTTCTGAAACCCAACAGCTTGCAAGTCAAAGACAAGTGTGACTACCTAAATCATTCCATTTCTTCAAACTCTGATTCCAGAACATCTCCTGCCTGCGTACAATGGACATCACAGCAAAACATACCATCTCTATGCCACAATAGTCTATCGCGGTCACTACAGCCATGTCTTAGCCAGCTACAACTCCAGAGGCAGTGACCATGTCAGCAGCAATTCATCAGCAACCACCACAACCAGCTGCAGCTCATTTAAAGCACAGCTTTCCTTGGTATAAGGGATTGCTGCAGAGAGCAGTAACCCAGCCCTTAAAATCCCTTATTGCGAACATGCTACAAAGCAGCACAGCTTTGTAACTAATGTCTCAGCTCAGAATTAAATAAGCCACTTACCTTTCCTAATGCTTCCACAGCAACTCAGCCTCTCGGATAAAGACCTGCACTGAGTGCCCCCTGCACCAACTGATTAGCAGTCCCCTTACTCCCTTCACAGCTCTTTGGCAAACAACAATAACATTTCACACTTTCAAGGACTCCTGCTTCACTCATTCAAAGAGAAAAGCAACTCCAACCCACACCTATAACAGTGGAATGCTATCCCTAGTAAGCCAGGAGCAGCCGTGCTCCAGGACTCCAGCATTCCAAAGCTGGCACTGTATGTAAATATAGTTAAAGGACAGATATCCAAACATTAAAGAACAAGCAAGTCAGAAATCTCACCACTAAGCCTCTGATGCTGCCACGATACCCACTTCCTAACCCACAGGAAAGTGGTTTACATAAGAAGATGCAATGTGCTGATAAGCATACACATCTGAAAGATCATCAGTTTTAATGGATCACTATTTAGGTGCCAAGGGTTGCTCCGTAGCTGATATTTTCCAATTAAACAGCTCTCTGGAAGTATGACCATAAAACCAGAGTCTAAGGTAATGGGAATCAAGGATGTCTGGAAGGCAATTACTTCTTTTCAAGGCTGTATGGGTATCCTAAACATATCTTCCAAATACAGTCAGCCAAGTGCTCCAAGTCAGAAGAGTCTGTGTCCCAAGAAATCTTCCCAGGTAAATTAAAAGTATCTCCTTCTGCAAAGGGAGATGGAAAGAAAGGAGCAGACCAGAAGAGAAGAGAAGGAACTGAGAAAACAGATGAACTGTGAGCAAAGTAGCTACAAATGACACAGAAAGAAAAGAGACACGGCAAGTTTGGCATCCAGAAGGATAAATGGAGCTCCATCATCAGACAAGAAAGAGAAGTCAGACTACACACCTGCAGACACAAAGGTCCAAAAAATCCATTCTCTTCATTTACTAAAAGCTCAAATGCACATGTTCAATCCTGACTATTTCTGTGTTATAAACCTAAAATTCACTTTAGGAATACCACCCTCTCAAACAAACGAGGAAAAAAAAAAAAAAGCAGCAATAGCACAGATCAGTAAGAATTACAACAAAAATTGTTGGCTTTCCAACTTAAACCACTGATAGGCTTTTGTCAGTAGCATGCTCTAGGAAATCCCAACTCGCTGTGTTGATCTAATAAGAACACAAATATGAGCATTCTATTACCTAAACATGTCAACTTCCAACTACCACTCCTCTGCACAGCAAAATAAACATACAACTTTCATCCTCACCTCATCCCCATATCTGGATGATTTGGGGAAGTAACACACCAAAATAAAAGCAAGTCTTCTGCATCCTGTATAAAACAGAACTTAAACTTAGCAATTGCCAGTTGTATGGGAGTTTGGTAATCACAGCCTGAACCTCTGATTAATCAGCTGAGGCAAGTATGGGGTCAGCTGTGGGAGCACAGGTGAGAGTGATGTAGCTGTGCTCCCGGAAGGGATGGAGCTCGACTCCATCCCCTCTGAGACCTTATTTAAGGGCTGACTCCCACTGAGGCAGCATCTCTTAGAGATTGCTCACCAGTGTGGACTGCCCCAGCTTCTTCAACCAAGGCACCACCACTGGTGAGTTTTCCTTTGCTTATTCCTTCTGTACATTTGTTACCATCTGTATATTACAACCAATACACCAGTCCTGTGGGCCAAAGGAAATGGCTCCAGATTCCCTGCTTCTGCCACTGCTGCACTGATAACAATTCACCTGTCCTTGTATAGCCAGAAATAAAGGTAATGGCAAAAGATTTCAGTCTTAGGAAAAAATACACATAAACAATTTGAGATGTCAATGCAATCCCAGAGTTAAATAAGCTCAAATCATCTGAAGCAATTCAGAAAACAAACAAACAACACCTAATTGCTTGCTGCATTTTCCCTTTGATGTTTAGGAATAACGAATAAGATTTCCATACTTAAACATTAAAATAAAGGGTGAAGGGCAGGAGGGAAAGAAGAGTGTTTGGCAGGGCCTCAGCCCACCTTCCCTGTGCTGTGGAGCAGGCAAGGAGCTCTGGAGAGCAGCATTAATAGGAAGGCACTGAAGGAATTCTCTATAGCAATCTTTCTCTAGGCAGTATTTTGGCCTTGGTCCAGAGTGTGTGTTTTAAAACCAAAGACCAATAGATTGTATCATAAACTGATCTGCTGAAAGCCCACTGAAGTTTTTAAAAAGAGTTTTCTTTGAAGGGCAGAGAATTGAGATTATGGCAAAAACAACAGCATAAAGGACAAATGAACACTCTGGTAGAACAGCATCCCAGCACACTAACTCTCTCCTTAGCCTGTTTGCTTGGTCACAAGCAAAGCTGTTTGCAAGAGCAGAACAGAAGACTAAAACAAAACAAAACGCAAGGCAAAATAATACATTTATTCCATTTAAAATGTTCCCAGGAGCACATGGCAGATGTAAGGAGCAGGCACTACAAGAGAAACACCAACTGTGGAGCAGAGATGGGATTCTCTTACTAGTGGCAAGCTGGCAGAACCCTTTACCCTGCCTGTCCAGACACATCCACACACCACATGGAAGCAGCTGAAAAGCTTCTAATCATGTTGCTGTAAGTAGGGTGCATGTTCAAACAGCACCTCCTCCTCTGTTGAGCGCAATTACTCAACAGTGTGGCCAGATGTGCCCAAGAGGGGCTGCAAACAAGGGGCAGGACATCAGTGACCTCTGAGATGAAGGAAATGGGAGTAGGAATAACAGCTCCAGATGGCAGAAGACCAAACAGCATCAAAGACAGAAAGCAAATATTCCTTTCCCAAATTCTAAAACATTTTCCTCTGATGAGAGAGGAGGGGCCAAAAGCTCAGTGCAAGCCCAAACAGGCCAGCTACAGCTATTTTTCTGGCTGAAAGATGGTGAGAGAAAATGAATCTCACAGAACCGCAGCACCATTTTCCTCAGCTTGCAAGTCTGCCAGCACAGGTTCTGTCAGAGGGTCAGAAGGGAATCAGCCTTCCAAAAGCTGCTTCAGCACACAGTGCTTCCTCCAGCACTCTCTGCCCCACTGACAATACAACCAGCAGAGTGGAAACCAAAAAGAAATTCAAGACCAAGCTCTGCGACATTACTGCTCTGTAGTTCAGATTTTACAGACTCCTTTCTAAAAGACATTTCTATTTACTATCTCATCCACTTCATTAAATTGTTTGGCTTGAGATGAACACAGCCTCCTAACACAGGTACAGCCATTGCCTACCCAAGCAAGCACATCCTGCTCAGCATCATTACACTGATATCATCAGCTCAGCAACTTTCCTTTAATCATATTAAAAGCACACTAGGTCAGTGAGCCAATACAAACAATAACCAACAGAAGCCATTCACACACTCCACTAGCCTACCTGGTTAAATATACCGGATAGATAACAACACCTGGCTGCTAATGGAGCAAGCTCTTTGGATCTCTTCAGGAACAAGGCACCTTCTAACATCATCCACTGCAGTACAGCCAAACGTACAGCTGCATGCATGGGAAGAAGGCAGTCAGGCTGCAAAGGGCACAGACCCAAGCAGCCAAAGGGGGAGGGCTAGAGCAGACAAGAAATGTTACTCTGCATGCAACACTGACATTCTTGCAGGATGTAAAGCTGAAGAAGGCACTTTGAATACAAATAACGACTATCAATCACTTTAATGAGTGGTCTTGGTTTCTTTTCATTGTTTTTTGTTTTGTTTTGTTTTTAACACTGAGAGGTAAGACTATTACTGAAGGGCAAGAAAAAGTTCAAAAGTAACTGGGTTAGGTTACCTTCTCCGTATGCAAATGGTTATCTGTACAGCACAGGGCTCTGGAAATGAGCACACAACAGTATCACGCCGTGCCCAGGAAGGGAAGCAAACTCTCTTTCACTCTGGCAATTAGACTCAGGAGAGCGACAATGAGCCAATGGGACAGATAACCAACCACGGGGGGTTCTCCCAGCACAGACGCACTCACACAGCAGAAGACATTTCCACTCCACTAAAAGCTGCCAGGAGCAGTGCAGTGATAATGTTGTGTTTATGTGGAAAAATAGCCACTCATCTTTCTGTAGGAACTATTACAATCATCCAAGTGCCAGATCCTTCATAAGGCAGTTGCTTTCAGCTAGGAAGGGACACTGCAGAGAGTGACAAGGTGTCACATATTTGCAGATCCATTCCTGAAACTTAGATGCTTTTGGTCCTTTGTTTCACCCCTCTCCCTTTTCCACACCTTTTATTGAAAAGGCTGTAACTTACACCGGGCTACTTATTGATCAAGATGTACAGCAAACACTTCAAGATACAGACTGAGACCCTGCACAACAAATAGCAGAAAGTAAGGGTAAACTACCAAGAGGAACATGTTTGGAGATGGCATTTCATTTTCAGCACAAGCATCCAGCCCACTGTGCGGCTGTAGCAGTTCTTCCCAACCCTGTTCAAAACATGCTTACGTTCTTGGAATCCCATCACAGCAACACTCATTATAAAGCAGGATAGAAGAGAGTGAGAAGCTCACTGATGTCAAAATACTTAAGCATAAAAATAAAAAGAAGGAAGGGAAGAGGAGACAACCAGGATATCTCTGAAGAAGAAAGAAATGGCATTAAGACAGTGCACAAAAATCAGGCACAGATCTATCTTGCTTCTGACCATCAGTTTATAAATAGCAGAGGGAGACAGTGAAAATGGAAAGTGGGAAAGATAAATCAGAAGAAACACGTAACAAAACTCACTACTGCTCTCACAGAGTTTGCCATAATTAAGGAAAAGCATTATTCTTTCACCGAATGCAATGAACGCTGCCATACCTCCAATCAACAGCTTTAAAAGCTCGGCTATAAATCCTCATGCGCTGGGGAGATGGGTTGCTTAGGCAGCAGCCTTCCCTATGGACAAACAATTGCATACACCAGCCACAAAAGCTCTTCTTCCTCCACCCTTCAAACCTCTCGCTGGTGGCCACAGTTAGATCACTGGTAGCCAACGCCGTATTTTTCCTTGATTCCCAAAGCCTGGAAATGAGTATTTCTAAGCACTAAAGAAAGCAAATGCCATTCTTCGTTCTGGACACAGTTCAATGTGTGTAAGCTTTATTCTAACAGCAGCTGATGAGAGAGCTGGAGGGGAACAGTACACTTACTTTTTGACCCAGTACTCCGTGTTACAGTCAACTGACAGACTTCAAAAGAATAAAGTCCTATAACATGTTTGCCAGACTGCTTTTTCTGCTTGGCTCCTACAAAAATACCTAATTGTCATTACCAAAGAAACTGGAGGAGGGAAGAGATTTATTCTGCTAGTTTTACTTTTTATTGCTGGATTTTACTTGTTAACTGGCCACGGCCATGTAAACAGCCACTGACACAAGAGCGAAAGGAAAAAGGCCAAGAACTCTTGGCAAAACACTTTTACAAGATTCTTCAAGGTATCTGCAGACAAATCCCTTTAGTCCAATGTATGTAAATGGCAGCAATACTTGTAGTACTGAGAAGATAACAGAAAGAATTAAGGTTTTTAATCAAGCCTCTATTTTTCATTCATGTGCACAAAGCTATTTGTCTGCAGAAACTGCTGAAGTATTTCCATACATTAACATGAAAACATCACCGTGAGCATACCGTGCTTTTCATTTTCCCTTCTGAACCACCAAAACCATCCATAAATCCCGAGCAAGACAGTTCTGCTACAAGCCCGGATTATTCAGAGATTTCTTAAAATCCAGACACTACGGAATGCCTTGCAAAGCCAATGTTCTTGGTTCTATTTTTCAAGTTAATTCCCAACTTCCAGTCAAGTTGGAGTATTTCCAACAGAACTCCTTTCCCCTTCGCCCCTTACTGATTAACTATGAGCTTGTCCCCTTGAACATATACTGCAAGCAAAGTAGAAAGGTCAAAGGACATATACTGTTTATAGCCAATTTGCTTAAGTTCACAAAAGCAATCGACCATCCCCTGGACAAAGGAGGAGCCCTTCAAATGTGCTGACTTTTAGGGAGCTTCTATTAGCATCTGCTGGGAAGGAACAGAGGCAGCCCAAAACTGCTTATTCCCAACACACAAAAGAGAGCTTCAGATCAGGTACAGATCCCACTGTGACACACAGTGACTTTATAGTATCCACTATTTCCATCATCCAGCACATAACAAAGGATCTTACTGTCCTCATTATCGTTACTGTGGAGCTACTGGAAAGTGAACCAAAACCAAAAGATGTATTCCAGTGGCCACTGACTCTGAAGTGCCTGAGGCATAGAAACCTCCCCACTTTCCCACTCCAAAGTAGAGTTCAGAGAAGGAACATGACCAGAACACAAGCACAGCTCATCAGGGTCTCTGCTGCTTCACCACAACCCTCAGTGTAATGCTAAAGCACAGGCCTGAACCAAACTCTGCACAAGGGGAACAGCTACTAACAATATTATCACTTCATTCTTAAAAGCAATTGAGATAAGCTCAGTCTTGCACATTGTGCTCCTCATATCTTTCCAGTTAAAGTTTCTGCAGACAGCCTCTACAAACAGGCTGTGAGAACAGCCCCACTCCTCCTCTTTTCTAAACAATGATGTCAAAGAGCACAAGCAGGAAGGACGGGGGAAGTCTGTCTTCCAAACGTATTCTGCCTGTGCCAAAGGAAGCTCAGGCCTCACCTTGCTATATTCTGTGTTTCAGAGGAACAGCAACTATATGGGAGGAATGCATTCCATATCTCACTAATTTATATATATAAGTATATATCTATACATATAATTATATATTTAAAGACAAGCATAGTTTGGTGGAAAACATTCTTCCAAGGACACAATTTGTAAATAAACACTTCCTTTATTTAAATAAGCATCAATTGCTCAGAACTGTGTGTGCATCTGAAGCACATATGTACGCGTTGTACTGAAATAAAACCAGATCATAGCTTTATTATGTAACAGTAGCTTTATGTATGTAACTGGTTGCTGGGCTATGCCAACCAGAGGAATGGCAAAGAACTTCTAGCCGGCAGCAAGGAATCCACTTTTTCCCCCTGAATATATGGTCATGTTGCCAGCAAGAATCAAAGTGAAGTACTGCTGGCTCCAAAAACTGCTATGGTCAACCAGAGGTAGTGCTGCTGCACCTTCCAACTCCAGAACACTGAGAAGTTGAAGGAGGAACCTCCTCTCTATCTCAGGACCCGCTCAAAATCTGAATCCAACTTTCCGTGCTATCCTAACTGCTTATCCTAAATGTTCAGAACAGTGAAACTTTTGCAAACCTAATTAACAAGACAATGGGTATCCTTTTCAGTTGTATCCATGGAGATTTTGTTTTTACGTTTCTGTTGTACCTCACTGCCACATGGCCCCAAACTCGAGCATCAGCGTCTCGATGGTGGTATGGAACCTACCTACCTACCTATTTCATAACCTGTTTATAAGGACTGCTTACTTCAGGCGGGTCAGAGATGCTTCGTTTCTTCTGCAAACCTAACAAAACTCACAAATACAATGAACTTACTTTGTCAGAGAGGAAATCAACAACAAGGCTATTGCCAGCTCTGATCATATCCTTCTCCATCTCCTAACAGTTGTGACACCCAACTCCTAGCATTCTGCCACATGAATATTTCAAACCTGTTTCAACTCTCAGTTGAAAACACAGTTTGCATGTATTACCAAGCACAAACTGCACGCTCAAGGCTCAGAAGCCTAAAAGCAAATTAATTTATTCCACACCTGTATAATATATTTATGCAATAGCTTTCAAAGCACCACAGCTGCAGGTCGGCTTGCTGACATTAGAACTCTTAGGCTAGCAACCCCAAGAACACCCAGGTTTTACATTAAGAAACACATTCCAATCGCTCTGTCATTCTTCCATGTGGTACATTCTGTTCTGCGAGCACTCATGCAAATAGAAAGCGAGGCCTCCATCTCAGCCCTGGCTCTCAAGTGAAGATATGAGGACCTCCATAAAATGCCATTAGTAGTTAGTCGATCTGGGCAAGAGAGCAATTGCAGAGAGGAGGCCGAGGACCACAAATGGCATTCTGAATGGTATGGAGGTGAGGCTTGGCACAAGAGCAGCAGACAGCTGTTATATTGTCAGCCTGCAATGAAAGTGTTCTTTCCTGTTCCCGGATCAGACCACTAAAGCTCGCCCTCTGCCACCCCACAAAGCTTCAAAAGCTTCTGGCATTAAAACAAACCGACATGGTGGGGGAAGGCAGATCATTTCTGAGCACGACACAGTAATTCCACACAACATCTGCCCTTCCAATCTCCCTGCACACTGGGTCCAGGAACAGCAAACACTCCCATTGCCTCAGAAGCCTCTGTAACATGAAGTCAAATGTCAATGGAGAACCCACCAGCAACAGGCCCACTGCAAACCACTCAAAGCACACAGCAGCACACAGCGGGATGCATCTCAGACAGGGGCTGGCACTGACCATGACAAGCACACTTCCATCTGATTCACCTTCTTGACTACCTTTATTCTCCCTCAGGTATCCATTCCTCTTCCTTTTGGGATTTTCCATCATCTGAGCACTAGAAATCACTCGTTTAAAAGTTCTCTTTGCAAGCAAAGGTGATATTTTGTCATCTTTTTCACTGAAAAGCGCAAGCAGTCTCCTGGTATGCATTTTTTCCCTTTTAAATATACTACATACTTTCTGGGCACCCCAGGGGTTTTCCTAGCCCTGCAATTTCTCTCTCTCTATTCCCACAGTATCAAATGATACAAGTAAGGGATATACTCACAGTGCCAAATAGCCAAAATCAAACTTCAGAAGGCCCACAGTGCATGCACTGCCTCCCTTTCTATTGTAGTTTAGTTTAAGTTTGGGTTTTCAGACAGAGCTGGGAGCAGCAGGTGACACCTGCTCAAAACAGCACCCAAGCTCAGTCTGCTTGCTGAAGAAACACACCGTCAGCTGCTGCTTCATAAAGAACAAGTCACTTTGCTTCCAACCACTGTGAGATTTTAATATATCTTCATTTAAAAGGAACAAACACACCTGGAAACGTAAGAACATAAAGCACACTCCACCTGGCGCAGTGACACCAAAGAAAAGTAACAGCGAGACAATTCAAGTTGAGCTACTCAGGAATAAGAAACAAACTGCACTCCATAATGCCCAGTGCACCCAATGCAAAGTCCAGCACTGAAAGCCAAAGTTGGGAGCACACTTTGCTCAAGAGCTTCCATCCACCTTCTGACTGCAGTCACGCTGTTTCAGAAAACAGGAGACCCCAGAGAACACCAAAGTAAAACATGGGGCTGTATTTCACTGCTAGACAGTATGGAACTTCTGGCTACTGGCAGTGCTGTGAGTTCTATGCTTATGTATTTCCTAATTTGCTCCTTTGAGGTAAACACTGAAATTCAGCCCCTACTCTGAAGCAGCTCACCACAGAGCCTCAGACAGACATGCATGGTCACTAGGAAGGAAATGGATGGTTCAAGAAAGGGAATAACTTCTTTCACCAGCTACCAAGATATTAGAACAATGTGTCAGGAAGATACAGGGGGCAAAACTAAGCTGTAAAGCATCTGACTGGGTGTGCAACTGCCATATACCCACCCAGCCTGAAAATGTCTGATTTAACCCTTACATAATTCAGAGTAATATGCAATTCCTCTAGAGTACATGAGAAAGAGACAAAATGAGAATATCTGGAAAATCCACTTCTTTGAGTTCTTTTCAGATTTATTATGGCCTACACAGCAAGTTGACCAACCTGCTCAATGCTCCTTCCTTGTAATAAACGCATTGTAACACAATGCATCACATGCAAATAATAACAGCGTTTGCAGAAGTCAGAGATTAAGCATTCTCTTAATGCACGTCTCATTGTTATAATTAAGATGCATCCACATCATCACTCTCTTTTATTCCTTAATGGCCACCCAAAAATGTAAAGCCACGTGCTTTCATAGCACTCAGTATGACCTTGCTGTTCACTTTATGCAGCTCACTCTTCCCTGGCACAATAGCGCTCTATCGCTTTTGCAAGTTTGGAAGATACTTATTAGACGTGGTACAGCCAATCCTGCAAATCTGTTACTACTCTGTGATACAACAAGGGCATTAGCAGTTACATGCTTAAGAGAGGCTGAATCCTGTTAGGGAAGTTGACAAAACACCAGAAAGAACAAAGCAACCAATACCATTTTCCCTTAAAAGAAAAGGACCCAAGGTGGTGTCCGGTTCTCACTGGAACAATCTAATTCCACCTAAATAGCAAACAGTATTTCTCCCAGTTCCAACACGGTCAGTCCTACTGCCGCAGCCTCAATTTTGCTCAATGAGAAGGGTGAAAAAACATATATCCGTATACAAGACGAAAGAGCCCCCTGCCATTATTCAAGACTCCCAAAACACCAGCATCACTTCAGGAGTCACATCAATCACGTGTTCCTGCTCAGAAGAGAAATGAGAAAACGTGGGAGGGAGACAGGAATAGAGAAAGCGGCAGCACTGCCCGTGGGACAGCCAACCAACCCCAGTGTGCACAGGAGCCTCATAACAACGCCCTGCCTCTGCTACCCAGCCTGGGCAAGGTGTGAGAGGTCCAGCATCAGGAGGTGGAGCTTTCAGTGGAAGACACCAGCAGATCCATGAGTGAGACTGCTTATTCCGAGATGAGCACAAAACACTGAGTTAAAGAGACATCCTGTTGCAGTTCCTTCAGGGTCCCTATGTAACAAAGCAAGTCTTTTCTGAAAATAAAACAGCATTGCCAACAATTCAAAGAAAGAAACAACGCAAGCATTTGTCATGAGCTGGACATTTCAACTACCACCTACCAACGACAACGACAACAAAAGAAAACCACGGTGAACTAAAAGCTTCAAGACAAAACCATGCAAAAATCAACTGTTTTATTTCCCCATGTGCATACATGTATTATGGCCCGATGGCATTCAGTTTACCATTTCAAAATGCAGGTTTTATTACATTCTCACTTTGCAAAAAGAGACTTCCACAATTCTATCAGAAAGGTGAGCACTGGGGGGTAAATCAGAAGCAAGATATGTGGTTTCTCACATTAAATTGTATAGTAGTCCAGCTCCTCCTCCCCAAAATCTGTTTATTTTGGGCAGATGATATAAGACTTCCTTAGAGCAGGAAGTCCTGCAAGTCAGAGGCCGCTGCTGAGCCAATATTTCCAGTATTTTGCAATAGGAACTTTAAATCCCTCACAAACACGAACAGAACGGCCAGTCGGCATCCGCAGAATTACCCTGCAGCACTTTAGCAATGAGGGACCGACCATTTGCGTTCCTTCACACAGTTCTGCTCAGCAGACTTTCAGAAACTGAGGTGAACCCCCACGACCCGACGGTACAAAACATCTGACAGCAGCATCTGGGAGGCACAACACTGTGCTCAAACTCTGCTTCTAAACAGCCTCATGACAGCCTTGAGTATTTCCAACAGGAAACCAACATCCATCCACACTCACCATCATCTCCACACAGTACTCAGCCCAGCAGTCTTCCACACGCTAAGAAATACAACTGAGCACTGGAAGAAAACTATGAAATAGATGAAGTAAGGCTTGCAGGTATGAAATACGTTGCTTAAGTCTTCCAACAGCAACAAGCATCTACACATCCCAAAGAGCTGGGTGCCATGTACACTGCTGCTGGCAGTCATGCTCCAGTGACCCAGAGCTATGTAGGGAGACCGCTGAGGTACCTTCTCAGCTGACCCAGGTAGCAAGATGAAACAATGCAGCTTTCTGAATTACAGCTGTTATTTCCAGGTTGAAAATAACAAGAAATATTTTTCTTTTTTTACTTAGCATCTTTCCATTACTGTTCTGAAGGCAAGTTTGCCCTTGCAGTGATGCAACGCATCACTATGAGGCAGCTGATCTCAGGGCACAGAACTGCAAATGAGGAAACAATTTACCAGAAGGGCTAACTCATATAAGCCTTGAGATAGAAACGCTGCAATGCATTTCTATAAGAGTGTTGAAGCTATTAAGTATCACAGCAGCACTGTGACTAACTAGCTTCACTCAGCTGAATAGATGATCAGCTCGCTAAGAAGTGCCATATAACCCCAGCCATACTACAGTGTTACTCCCAGCTCAGCAGCCTAAAACTGTTGGGCAAATTGGAAACACAAACAGGTCCACTTCCCAGCAAATACACACCGAACTGAAGAACACCACTCACTGCGAGTCTGTTCTAGCACCACAGATATTTCAGGCATTCTTCTACTCAAAATATTTTGCTGTCCCCAGCATTCAGTATTGCAGAGCTGGCTCCAGCTGAACTATACGGATTCACAGCAAACAGCACAGAAATACCCTTCGTGATCCAAACTTGTACCTGGAGCTGGACTGCCAGCACTTCGTTACCAGGATCACTGTGCAGATGCAATATTAACGGGGCTTCATGTTTCTAGCACCAAGGCTGGGATCTCTACAAAGTATTCTGCTTTATAAACATGCCTGTCTATAGCCTAACAGCATAGGGAAGGAGGCGCTTGTCTTATTGAGATTGACCAACTCATGAAGTGATGAACACACTCCATGTTTGTGAATGCTACAAGCGTATCCACACGCTGTAGGACACGTGAGATACCGCACAAACGCCAGTTCATGCACACTGTGCACACAGCCACCCCCACAGTGCTGCTGCTTGAGATACACCTGCCTTGGCACCAAAACATGCCACAGATGCACAAAACATGTCACGATGCCATCAGGACAGCTCCCTGCAGAACCAGCCCAGGTTGGGGGGATGTGATGCTGAAACCCAACACGACAGGAGCCCTCTGAGGCCACCTCTGAGTGGAATGGTCCCTGGGGAGGTGTCACACAACTGTACCCAAGGCACGCATGGGCACAGAGCAGCCACATGGCTCACAGGCTGAGCTGATGTACTAGCCAATTGTGCCTACTAATGCAACATGTAACATCTACCTTTCCTAACAGGAAACCTAGCATATTCCACGGTGAAATATAATGACCTAGTATACACAGAACTACACTGCCAACTAACCAAAACCCAGCCAGAAAAATAAGCCCAGGGCTCACTGGTTCACAGAGGAATCCTTCTGGGAGTTACTCTTGTTAAACACACAAAAAGGCAGGTAGGCCACTCACGAAACCACAGCTGAAAATAAGCACATTTATCCTTCTGCACTGCCGCCTGCCTCCATCTCTCTCTTCACGCCGACATCCCCAGCCCCAGCTGGGAGGGCCATCCCCAGCCCCAGCTGGGAGCCACGGCCCTCATCCCTCAAGGTGAGAACCGCCGCTGGGTCGGAGACCACGGACAAAATAAATAAACTACGCTGTGACGAAGACGACGATGAATCCCGGCCGCCCACAGCAGGTGCCTGCGGGAAGGCCGCCCGGCCCGGCCCTCGCCTGCCCGGGAACAACAAAGGCCGCCGGGCTCCCTCAGAGCTCCGCCAGGCCGGGCTCCGGCGGGGCCCGCGCGTTGAGAAGGGCCGCTGGAAATAAATCCATACAAAATAGAGAACGCGACGGCCGTGATGGACTACCATAAGGCACCTGCCGGGCCACCCCCCCTAAGCCCGCACGGCACCCCCGCAGCACGACAGGGCCTGCGGCGGAGCGACAAAGCGGCGGGGCCCGGTCGAGGGCGGTGGGCACTCACCGGGAGGCGATGAGCTCTCGCGGGGCCGCTACGGCCGGCCCGGCCCGCCGGGGCGGGGGAGAGGGCGGCGGGCGGGCGGCCCCTCTCCGCTCTTCGCTTCTTTCGCTCCGCGGGCGCGGCGCCGGGGGTCAGGCGAGCGGGTGGCCGCGGCGGGGCGGTGCGGGCCGGGCCGGGAGGGCGGCTCCCCCGCTGAGGCCCGGGAGGGCTCCGGCGGGAGGCGCCGCCGCCGCTGCAGCGTCCTGGCCGCGGGGTCGTTCCGGTCCCATCAAGGCCGGGCCGAACCGGGAGGGCCGCGCGAGGCGGGGCGGGGGGAGCGGGGCCGCTCCCCGCGGCGGCTGGTGGCCATCTTAGTCCTCCTCCTCCTCCGCGGCGCAGAATGCCCCCTCCCCGCCCGGCTGCCTCCTCCCTCCGCTCCTCCTCCTCCTCCTCCCGGCTGGCTCTCGCGGCCCCGGCCCGGCGCGGCCACCTGAGGAGACCGGGTGGGGAATGGCGGGAGGAGGGAGCGACCCCTCAGGGAGCGCAGGCACAGCGCGCTCACCTCTGCTCCGTCGGTGGTGGTTTATTAAAAAATAATAATTATCACTATTATTATTATTAACAATTATGCTGGGTTTTAGTAGTTTGGCTTTCCCTTGGAGTCCCGCGGAAGGCTCTGCGCCTTCCCTTTCCTCAGACAAAGATCCGCCCGGCAGGCACCCACCGCCGCTCAATGCGCCGTGCCCTGAGGAGAACGGAGCGCTGCCAACACGGGACAGGAGGAAGGGACCTTCCTTTCGTGGAGCCCGAGGCTCTCCCGTTGCCTTTGGTCACTGAGTGGAAGCCCAACGGGTGACCCCGCTGCGGTGCACAAAAGGGACGGTGCATCAGGGAATGGCATCAAGTTGCAGCAGAGAAGGTTCGGGTCGGGTATTAGGAAACATTTCTACTCTGATACACTGGTGATACATTGGCACAGGCTGGAAGCATTCAGGAAACTTGGAGATGTGGCACTGAGGGCTACCGTTGGATTTGATGATCTCAGAGGTCTTTTCCAGCCTTAATGATCCCATGATTTATGCTGTCATCCCTACGGTTCTGATGCTGGAATGCAGAGATAGTCACTTTTTTCCTAATACATTCCCTACAGCTAAAGGACTCCTTCATGCCAGCTAGACACATAACCCATGCAAACATTGGCTAGACACAGCAAGTACAGGGTCACTGCCACCATGGGGCAACCTTCACCCACCCACACCTCATGGGAAGGGTACAAAGGTACATCCACGCCTGTGTCCATTAGCCCTTCTGCCTTCTTCCATCAACTGCAAACTCGCTTCCTTCAAGACATCAGCTATTCACAACAGTTTGCCTTCCAGCAGTTGGCTTTTTCATTTACAAAATCTCTTTCCAAAGCCCTCACTGAAGGGACTGAGCAGTTTGGAGAATGGCTGCAGGGGTAAATGCAACGAGAACTAACATGCAGAGCACGAAGGGCCTGTGTGTTTCACGGGTAAATGAACACAATAAAATTGCCTCTTGCCTATGGTATCACATCTTATTAAGTGAAGCTGGGCACCTGAGGACAAAGGGAGTCTATGCCTTTTACCCCATCTTCCAATGCTGGACATTAATATCAAAAATGCCATTCTATCTAGTATTTTAACAATGTCATGGGTCAACGGATGGACAAGATGACCTCAGAGCTCTGTTCCAACTTTACCGATGCTATGAATCTATGATTTGTACTCACTGCTATACAACTTTTCACCTCATTCTTATTTATGTAGAAGAGATCTCTGTTTAGGACTTATGGATGTCTGAGACAAGCCCTCAGCTCCTGAAGGCAGTGAGGTCCTGGCTCAGGCTGCCCAGAGAAGCTGTGGATGCCCCGTCCATCCCTGGAGATGGAGGTCAGGTTGGATGGGGCTCTGGGCAGCCTGATGTGAGAGGCAGCCAGACCACGGCAGGGGGTTGAGGCAGGTGGGCTTTAAGGTCTCCTCCAACCTAAGCCATTCTATGGTTTTATGATTCTACTCTGTGATTCCTAAGGAGACAAAATATGTGCTCACTGAAGATGAAAATATTACCCAAACAATGAAATAAAAAGAAAACCACCCCACGTGACTAAAAAGTAAAAGGAAGGACAAGGACAAGCTAATAACATTCTTGTCTACACAACGTAACCCCACCTTTACTCATTAGAAGTATATCCCTACACTCACTGCATCAACAGGAGCAAAATTTAGACCAATTCAGGAGACCTGCCTGAGCTAATGACTTGTGTTGGAATGCAGCCCGCGGGTCTGTTACAGTGCCTGCATTGTTTGTGTGCAGGATAACCAATGAACAATAAGCACCATGAGAGAAATTATGCCTGGTATACCAGTTACAGCCCTCGTACAACAACTGTAGTACAATCAGTACCAGCTCTTAAACACTCAGCACTCTGTACCTGCAAAAAAAGGGGACTTTATGTCGCATGTATAACATCGTGTCTACTTTTGCCTACTTTCACCCACTTTGGGGGCTTTTTAACCTCTTCCTCAACCAGTTTCTCTCAGCACACCCATTTTTCTCAGCCTCCTCATCCCAAGTTGTACGCAAAAGGTAATAACAGCCACTGCTTTCTGTGTGAAATAGGGATGGCCGAGGCCATGTGAGAAATGCTACTGAATAGAAAATGCAGAGGATCAGAATATGACACCACCAATTTGTTTGCAACATCTTCCTTTTGACAGCACTCCCCGATATGTCGCATACACCATGGAATAATGGATACACACAAGGAAAAGCAGCCCTGTGTCTGTACCAGGCTGAACCAATCCTCCCCCCTTGAGGGAAGGCCAAGATGAAAGTTGGTAGAGCGGCTGTTGGTGCTACAAAACCACCGAGAACCGCATCTCATTCCATAGGAAGTGTATATGCATGTTTCCCGGCAAGCCAGGTGTTTATAAGAGTACCTTCTCCTTTATCAGTATGTCATGGCAGTCTAGAAGCCAAAAAGCTCTATGTACTACCAGGCAGAATTTGTCCCCTTTGGGTATATTTTCATTCTGGACTGCAGCAAGGGGAATCTCAGATTTAATCAGCTTGTTTCTACAGTAATTTCACTTACTATGCAAGATAGAGACAGCGAACAGTACACAGCAGTTACCCATCATAAAACAAACAAATCTTCTCTCTGTAATGTATGTGTAGGAGGAAACTTGCATCTTTCATATGTAAAGGATTAACACATCTATCTTACCAGCTGTACTAAGAATCAAAGCTTACAGAGATGGAGCTGTTCCTAAGTCTCTATCAGCAGAGATACCTTAGTGGGAAATCACAGAAATCCTCTGAGAGAGCAGTGGGAATTGCACAGACAGCTGTACACCACATCTAACATTTGCTGCATGCCAAATTATATTGCTTTAGTTCTTTCCTTTACCCTTCTCTCTTGTGTGCTTAATCCCTCCTTGCATTCCTATTCATAGACCCTATGTTTTGGTCAGTTATCACAGCTCCAAAATAAACAATGCCAAGCTGTAATAATCCATACTGATAGATATCAGATGCTTTTTTAATTAAACCATCTCAACATCTCTCTTGTTGCAAAGCTCATCACAGGCAACTGTTTCTCAGAGAAGGTGTTAGTTAGTCACTACAGAGCTATAATTAGACCAACAAAATGGGGTTTGTTTTCCACTTTGTAAAGCAACCGCACATAAGGAATCGCGCTGATCTTTATAAGCCATGGAGATACACTGAAAAACATTTATCTTCTTTATTTAAAAGGAAGGTGATACCTGTATGACTGACTTGAAGTGATGAAATTCTACTCAGCCTTCAGGTGAATTTCCAGTATATTTCTATTGCACATATTTTGCCTATCTTGGGCAGTAAAGCTGAGTCCGCCCTGTTTGCATGAATGAGCTGAAACCAATGGGCAGTGCTTTCATTGTACAGGATTCTTATGGCTCGCTTTGAGGAACACTCTGCCCTCCCTCTCGCCTGTTTATAGATGAAATTATGGTACTCAGTAAG
Organism: Excalfactoria chinensis; assembly: GCF_039878825.1. NCBI lineage: Eukaryota > Metazoa > Chordata > Aves > Galliformes > Phasianidae > Excalfactoria > Excalfactoria chinensis. Next base: position 42,624,647 of record NC_092828.1, read on the forward strand.
AAGGGTGGGGTTGAGAAGGGTCCACCGCTGCCTCTCCATCCTAGGGCACACCCACTGGATTGGGCTGAAAGCTGAACAATTAGAAAATCCCTTGTCACAAGTTCTTTAGCAAAACAACTGGCTGCTGGTCAGAAGTTAAAGAGCCCACAGATTGTCCACCGGTGAGCTCATAGCATCTGTAAAGCAGTGACAGAACAAGTAACCGCAGCAGATACAGCCACAGCCCACAGAGGAACATGGACAGGAAAAAAAAGAAAGCAAGCCAGAGCTGCTCCACCCTCAGCCCTTGGGGCCAACCCATCCCTTTTGTGGATAAACAGCCTTTCTTCTGCTGTCCACCGAAACTGTAAGTCATACAACAAAAACACATTTGTCCCACAGTGCTGCAGGCCAAAGGTGAGTGACTTAGAAACAGAGCTCGCTGCAGCTGACATGGATGACTTTTTTTTGTTTCTGTGACAAAAAGCAATGGTAAAGCAGCACTGCTTTTACGAGTAAGGACACGAGAGTGAGGGGGAAAAGTAGGGCTTAGGGCTGTGTGACCGAAGGGTTCCCACAAAGCAGGTGATGACAGAGAGGGTTCTGTTCAGCTGAGGCCTTTGTGGCTTCCTCAGCCACGCAGCCATGTGCGGTGGTCCCAGAAAGTGAATCTGAGAGGAGGAGATCACACTTTGAGAGAGGAAAAATGCTGCCATCTGGTGCCTCAGGGAAAGAAACGTTTGTCGTGGTGGTGTGCATCACTTACAGCCATCTAAACGCTGCTGGTTCCGCCCCACAGAGCTCGGGATGTCTTTGTGTTGGTTAAAGGCATCGTTCCTCCGCACAGCTTATGGAAGGCTCTTATGAAGGCAAACACTACATACCAAAGCACACAGCCTGAAAGGTGTGCCGTGTGCTGGTCTGCTCAGAAGAGAAACTGTTGTAACTTCTGAGCCCCTGGAATATACCTCAGAAAAGAGCAGGTTTGCGGCTGAGGGATGCAGTTTGTGGTCATGGTGGGGATGGGTTGGTTATTGGACTCAGTGATCTTAGTGGTCTCTTCCAACCTTAGCGATTCTATGATTCATGTCAGAAGACACCACGGGCTATTTCTCCTTCTGATTCGCTCTTTACAGCAGCTTGTTTCTGCTTGTTGTTGATTCAGCCTGAGGATGTGCCAAATACGCACTGAGACACTCCATACTTAGAACGTTATTTTTGTCTGTGATATTTTTATTTTCACAGGCTTTCACAGAAAGCCATGATGGCAGCTTAGGGAGGATGAAGCGACTGATCCAATAAAATATATATACACACATATATATATACACACACTTCCCAATTCTAGACACAGCAGAAATAAAGACGCTCTTTCTGTGAACTTACATTTGTTTCCCCCTTGACTAGGAACAGGAAAATCCCAAGGTCCACAGGGCAGCTTCCCGCTGGAAGAAAACCATGTGAAACAGGTTCTGTTATTTATTTATAGAAGCACCATTTTGGGAACACAGCAGTTACAAAACCACAGGCCTGCCACCCTCTCCTCCCAAAAAACAAGCTCCACACCACCCTCTATTTCCCAGGAAGATGCTCTACTTGTAGAATGCCTTCAAGTTCACCAAGTAACCCACAGCACTCCAAACTCTTCCAAACCATTTCTTGCACACTTCTGCATAGCACCCAGGCAAAGGAACATATTCATGACCCAAGAAAAGGTATTTCTGAAGCTGTAACTAAAGGGCCTCTCTTACAACGCCTGCCATAATATGTACTCTCCCACTTCACCTATAGCACCTGATCAATCAGGGCACAAACTCAGAACTCACCTTCTCCTCACAGGAGCTATTGGTACAAGAAGATATTTTGCCGTCACAGATTTTGTTATGCGTAGCCGCAGACCATGACTGAAGCCCACTGGCCAGGCATGTACACACTCCTGTCAAGCATTTGGGGCAGATTAATTATCTGAATTCTTCATAAATATTAAAAAAAAATAATAATAATAACTAATTCTAATAATGCTAAGACCCTCCCTCCACTTAATTCCTAGCCTTAGTTTTTTTTTACTGCCACGCTACGTACATTTGATCTTACAAAACTAATTTCTTGTGGAACTCAATCCTTGTATTACTGGTGTTGTGCTGCAAGAACTTGGAGTTGCTTTCTCTTCAACATCACCAGAATTGCTTGTGGATACACAGCGCAAGTCTGGAGCTTTTAGATGCATGCATAGCTTCCCGTGGAGAAGTTGTAATTTCTTTGACAGTCCCTGCTCATGAACAAATGACATAACTTGAAGCTTTTCTAATATTATTAGCCATGTCATATAAGGGTAGTTTTCAGAAACAGTGACAAATCTTGTCAGTGCCTGTGGCAGCCTTGTTAACCGCAAGCCATGTTGTCAATCTCCCTTCAAGTTGCAGTGTTGAAGGAGCACTTCCTTTCAAACAGAACATGGTTTTCTACAAACCCTCAGCCTCCAAGTAGAAAAAAAAAAGACAGCACTTTGGGTGAGTAGGCCGGAGTATTCAAATTACCTGGGCCTTTTATATTGTATTAATATCAATTAATACAGAAAACCTTTCATCTGTTCTGTCCCTCGTACTCCCTCCCTAAAATTCCCACAAACAGCTGTTTTTTGGCTCAATGAAGGTGAGAAACAGAAGTAGCCAGCTCAGAAAGGTCATGCCCAAAGCTGAAGGAGACATTAACACACCATCATTAAAAGCATGTGAGCCCAGAATAGCCAACTTGAATTTCAGGTTGGTGAACCGAGGCAAGTCCTGTGCCTGATGTGTACTTGGTGTGGCAATGGCTAATTCTGGCAACGTATCATCTGTCCCTCACATTTCCTTTGTTTTGGTCTGTGAACGCACACTGATCTCTTGGATAGAGCATCAGGTGGCTTCCTTAGAAGGCGCTGGTTGGTTCAACACCAAATAGTCAGGCATTTTTCTGCCAACAGACTCTGTGGACCTCATGCCCTACCATAGCATTGCCTCAAAGTCCAGGCTGAATCTCATCTCTACCTTGTCTCTCAGAAGTCTCGCTGCAGGGATTTTTCCACTGATATTAGTTTTTAAATTCAATGCAAAAAAAAGAAGCACGATCTTTATAATCTCTCTGAAAAAAGTACTAAAGAATAAAAACTGCCTCTAGTTGTTAGATCCAGAACAAAAGTCACTGTTGCTAAGTTTGATTAGGCATTAGGGGACAAAAAGAAATAAACAAGCAATAGAAAAGTTGCACAGCGTTTATAAATATAAGCTGCCATGTCAGCCCCCAGTGAAACAGCGGTTGAGGAGTCCCCTCTCTAAGAGCGTATCAGAGCCACAGTGTAAGTGAACACAGTGTTAATAACTGTACAGTCACCTAGGTCACGTTTAATGAAGAACACAGTGCCACCCAGGTCACATTTAATTAAGAAGTCTTAATTCAAACACAGTGCTATCATATTCCTGATGAAAAGCAAGTTAAAAATCTCTGAACAGTTAACACCACGCTGCTCCCAGGAGTTTCAGTGTTAGCTCAGGTTAATTATGTTTAAGTTCTTTCCTTTGGTGTACTGATGTGAAGATCATTGTCTGACACCAAAGAAGAGAAAATTAAGAACTTTCTGCAGCTTCCAGCAAGGCTCACCTATCATGGCACTCACATGGAGCCAGCCTGCCCTTGTGTTAGTGAGGAAGGAGCAGATGGTTGAAGAAATATCACTCAGTTACAGTGCTTCTACTCCCCAGGGCTTTCTCCAGGAAGGCCTCAGGTGTTCTCACACTCCAGACACACCTTTTTCCTGGCAAGGGAAGAAAAAACAAATCACTGCAGCTGTCTCTGTGGTTTCTTACACTCACATCCTCAGTGACCACAAGTCTTCAAACATGGTGCAACATCAGCAAGAGGGGGCAGCCTGTTTTCTTCAGTCTCAATAGAAACCAACACAGAGTAGGTCTGCAGCAAGCAGCCGTAGCAGGGCATTAAACCACAGCAGAGCATCATCTCCAGCCTGGGGAAGTTTTCAGACACAGGAGTAAGTGTACAGATGGGAAGTAACTTCTGGCTACATCATTACAGACAGATTACTTGCCTTTAGCAAGGCAAGTAGGGAAAACCCTTGCATTTCTAAGCTGTTATCCTTACTGTTAGCTTGTAAGTGAGCCTTTCAGATATGGAGAGGACAGAGGTGGTAAAGAACAGGCAAAATCGTTCTCAGTTAAATCCCTGTTACATGCAAGTTTTCAAAGTTTGTAGCCAAGGAGCATTCAAATTATCAGCAGCTGGGACTTTTTCCACATGCCAGGAATGCACGGGTGCTCCAGCTCCAAAACCAAGTCAGCATGGACCACAAGCATTCATCTCCAGCCAGCATCATTGTGAGCACATCACACCTGTGTTAAAGATGTGCCATTTCTCTATACTAATCCAAAAGCAGCTGTGAGGTTCACAAATGCTCTGCTGTGAACTTCTGTGTCACGAGAGTTTCTACAGACTGTCAATACAAAAGCATTTGCAGCTTTATCCTGGAGATTTACTGTTTTCAATCCAGCTGCTGGAGGCAATTCTATCAGCATCAGCTCTGCAGGGCAGCTGTACTTAGTCTCAGCAGAACAACGCCCACAGGCAGCACAGCACTACACACACTTTTTTTTGTCTGTCTCTGCTTGAAAGCCATTACATCCATTCTAATCAGGTGATTGGACACACACCAGTTATTTAAAAGAACATAAAAGCCCAATAACACGTTCATTCCTAGCCAAATGTCCCCAGCGTAAAGTGGAGTCAAATATGCTAGTACAAACGGCACAACACTACCTGTGCCACTCCAACAGAGGCAGAGATATCTGCCATGACCTATGAGACTAGATATGGTATGAGAGTAGCAGAGACACACATTCCAATCAGCTCCATCCTGAGGCTCAAGAGCTCACACTTCAGATTCCCAGCTTCTCTTAAAGGAAAGAGTTCTGTTTGTATTGGGATAGAAAGTGTTCAGAAGGAGGTGTTTTCGTAACTTCAAGTTGCATCAGCTGCATAATGACTGTCATTTGTTAGTTTACAGCAGAGCAGGGGAAGGTCAGACTTACTACCTGTCTTTTAGGGTCCACTTGGCTTTAGAAGAGGTCAGGATGGGTGCAGGCTGAAGGAAAGCTTCCTCCTCCTCCATCCTCTTCCCTGAGCTGCCTCCCAGCTGTAGTTTGTTGCCAAAGTGAGCTTGCTTAGAACTGCTTCAGAGATGCATCTCTGCTGGAGAGAGAAGGGCTGGTCACCCTTGGGAAGAGCTGTAAAACCATCAGCCATTAGAGCAATAGAAGCCCTCTGAAGAAGAGCAATCAAGATGCATCAGAGGCTTGGAGAGCTACACAATATTTTTGGTTAAACCTATTCCAGCTCACGTGAAAACTTGAGCGAGCAGCTTCTGCTGCAAGTTAGCAAAGTCATAGCCTTAATGTGCCTTCCAAATTGCTTTTGCTTACATAAGCAGATAGGTGGAAGATGGTGGCCTAAGGATACCAATGAGACCAAGAGCTGCACCTTTGGAGGGGAAAGCATGTGGGTCAATTGTGAGGTTTCCCTCTTATCAACAGGGGTACCACACTGCAAATCAGAGCAACAGATGCCATTGTGTTCTGTCCTCAAGGAAGGAGTTCACAAATACAGGCACCTCTGTGGTGAAAGAACCTTTCCATTTCCAACCCTGCTTTTCCAGGCACCCAGTTCTCCCCTATATTTCCAAAAATACCTGATGGCGAGGTGATCTCAGGGTCCTTGAAGACACCTGAATATTCAGCACTTCTGCAAGGAAGGGACTTTCCTTGATGAAACTAAAAGCCCACTGAGGAGGGGCACTTAGATCATGCAGAAGCTTCTCTCTGCCTATCACTACATCCATGCTGAGAGCAGGCCCCACTACCTGCACAGCTGCTGAGGGAGGTAACCCTGAGCAGACCCTTCTTATCTGCTCTGATTTCCTGAGTGTGATTGCTGTGCATCAGCTGCCAGGTGCTCCTGAGTGAGGGGAGGGAAAAAAAAAGAAGTTAGGGGAAAACTGCACACAGTGTTTCACAGGAGAGAAGACACAATGACAAAAAAGCACATACCCCACTCCATGGATTTGGACTTCTTTTCCATCTACTGATGCTCAGCCATCTGGGTTCAAGACTTGGGACGTTAAAAAAGGAATCTGTCTTGGGCTCATTTTGCTGTGTTGCAAATGTTCTGTATCAGTTCTGGGAATGAAAGTAACAGCATCAGCTGAACCAGCAGCAAGGTGATAACACACTGCTTCGGAAGGGGGAATGCTAAATACACACTGGGAAGCACAACGAAGTGGGTTTTTTAGAGTTTCCTTCTGACTTTATGACATGGCCTTGAAACATGTTTATGTGAGGCTGGACAGCACAGTATATGACAGCCATTGCTTCTCAGGATGCTGTGCTCTCATCCATTTTAAAGATCCTCACAGTTCCCTTCCAACTCAGGCTGTTCTGTATCTGCTGGGCAAGAGAGTTTGTTACAGCAGAAACAAGGTAGAAGTGCACAGTGTCACACACACCCTTCAAGTGCACACAACCCCTAAAGACTGGCAGGCAGGGAGTCAATAACGGCCATGATTGAACAACTGGACCTCTCACTGTGTTTTCTTTGAAGGTGTGCGCAACTCTTGCCAGATATCCCAAGTGTTTAATTTCCTGTGATCAAAGAGCAGAGTCCTAACAGTAGTTTTATAGCTATACCTCCCTGTGAGAATATGTTGCCTTGTCATGCATCCTTGTGAGGGGTGTGTTGGTGCTTGTCAAAGTCCTAAATTCTTCTGTTCACACACACACACAAAGGACAACTTGTGCTATCTGGCTGCTTTACTGCCATGTCACAATCCCTGCAAGCACTTCTCTCAGCCTTAGCAAAGTACAACCTTGAGTGCCCACCCAGCAACATGGCCTTCGTACCAGAGGTTCAGAACACACTGCAAAGTGCTTTGGTAGAACATACACAGCGCCTCAGGCAAGAGATGCGAATTCAGTCCCTCTATTCCAGCAGCTGGACAAGCGATCCTCACGGTATACTCAGGGTATTCCAAATCCTGCACTGAGCAGCTCAGCCATCACCGTGAGCCTGTGGTTACCATCTTGAACGGTCCGGAGTCATGAAGGCAGAAAGACTGGAAATTAATTGCTGCTGTCTCTCTTGAGAACACAACTTTAAGGAAAAAGAATCTGTTTTCATTAAGCAATGTTCATCCATTGGTCGTAATAAAATGAAGATAAACATAAAACACGAGAGGATTTACGTCCCATTTTTATTTTTACAATGCCTGCTTCAAAGATTGAACAAACTATAACAGACATTATATGCTCAAAACATTTACAGTATTTACAGATAACTTTGTTTTTTGCTCAATAAGTAATTACAGCAACTTTTAACAAAAGTGCGAGTGAAAAGAATCACTGGTGCAAAAGTTCCCCTGTCCTGTTGATCACGCTGTAGTGCTTGAACGAGCTGAAGTAACAACTGGGATAAACGCATTTCATAGTGAGCAAACGTCATTGTCACTTGACAGTGACAGGCCCTGCCAAGCTGTATTTACAAAGCCTAAGCCAGCAGAATGCCTTTATTCTTTCTAGAAAGAGCGAATAATGAGTTCAGAAGCGATCCCTTCTTCATTTTAACTTTGAACAGCAGAATTGCAGCGTCATAGCTTCTACTGTGCAAACAGATTACAACAGATTGCAAATGCTCTGTTGTATTAAGTGCTAAAATAAGCTTAACTTCCTTATTATACATACTGTAAAATTACACTACAAAGTTCAAGTTTCAGAAGCAACAATTACCTTTTCATATGTATTCCATATATATATTTTAATTTTTAAACACAGGATGAAGATACGCCAGCTCCAGGAAAGCTGCATTTTTCCATAAGCAAACCCAAAAGCCCTGAACACGACCCAAGCCTCACTGACAAGTTCATTTTTGAGGTCTGCTACTGGGGTCATCCTCTCTGATGCACACACCTCTATTTCACTTTCCTTCTCAATCAAGCTCCTTTCCCTAAGTCATACGTTCCCAGGCCGTGACACCTTTCAACCTCCAGCTACGCCACGAAGTCCTGCAGCCTCCACTTGTAGGGAGTGCCATAAAGAATTTAGTTCTGCCAGCTACCTGACATCAACAGGGATTACTTTAGGGCCACACTTTCATCTCACAGCCACACATAGCGACGCTTCTCCAGTCTCACAGCGCACAAGTTAAGGTGGCCTGAGTGTAAAACAAAGCAAAAACAGCTGCACCATATCCAAAAGAACCTGCCTCAATGCTTTGGACATAGCCCATCATCCACCCTAGAGTCTTGGCTGTGTTTTGGTTCTCAGCTAGCACCCTTTAAAAACTTTTACCTTACATACACACATGTGCATTGATGTGTTCACTGTAGGAGAAACTTATTCACAATTGGTTGGAAAAACTACATCAAATCGAGTTAGAACTGGCATTTGCATTAAGTTGTTAGAAAATGGCCAGGATGAGAAACACAGAGCATCAGCTTTTCTTGCGACTCCTACTAATCCTACACAGTAGCTGTTTCCTCCAGAAATTCATTTGAATCCCTATGTTGTTGCCCAGGATTGCTTGAAGATCCTCTTAGTAAATAGTACCATGCAACAGCAGAGCCATGCATCGTCTTGCACGGTGCACATTCATGAGATAAAAGTTTCTGCCTTCACTCAGTAAGACACGAATAAAACATCACCTCAAAGTGCATTTAAAAGGGAGAAAAAATCCCCTTCTACACAGTAGTAAATAGGCACAAGGAATAAGGCTTGTAATAATGTCTTCAGACACTGATCATCCTGTGGAAACCAAGATCTTCAGCTCCAAATTCTTTTCCATCCGATTACAGGGTTGGAGAATCCCACCTTCCGGCAATTACTGCTCCTGGACGTATGTGCTTCCTTACAGACCATAACATTGATTTGAAAAACCAGCAGCTCCACAGCCCGATCAGCTCAGTATGCTCCAGTACGGATATCTCCCTCTTGAAAGGATGAAGTAGTTTCATAAGAAAGCTGATTACTTAAAAGCAGGGCAAGTTTCACCTTCCCAGTGACTCAGTAAATACAGGAGGTCTGACAGAGCAGTCTATCGGCACTGCTTTGACCAGGCAAACGTTTTCTGGCCAACTTTGTCTTCAACACCCAGCTGGTTAAACGAGCAACCATCTGCCTCTGCTGGAGTTTTACTTCAGTAACCACTTTACACCAAAAAAGTATTGCTATGACGTACAGTAATGGAGAACTCATTGAAAGCCACCAGCGAGGTGAGAAATGTCACTGCCGTTGGCTGGATGTACAGCTCACGGTGAGTTCAGTCCTGCTGTTCTAATCCAGGACATCTTACAAAGGACTTGTTAAAACACAAACGTTGTCAGGCCGGGTGCTGAAGAAGGCCTGCTACCATTCAGTGCGGGAAATAAAGTACGTAGCACGTGTACTGTTACTCTGTAAGCATTTTAATTATTTTAAGAATAACTGTTCTCCTGTATCCTACTGGAAAGTCACAGCATCCGCATTCCCTTAAAGGAAAGAAACGTTCACCTCCTCCAGATCATGATGTATTCTTCCTTCAGCCATTACCTCTGTGCACACTTACAGTGCTTTTCCACAGACAACGTCTGAATGTCTTTTTCTCACCATCCCTCTGTTTGCACAAACTATCCTCGCAGAGATGGCTGCAGGATCCCTTTTTCAACAAGATGAGATTTTAGGGTTCTGTACACATTGAGTTGTTGCTCGGGCTGAAGGACCAACAGCTGCTTCAGTACTTTGCTGGGATTTGGGCCCCTGTCAATGAAATAAGGTTTGCTGATGAACAGCAGCTCTGAAGGAACTTTCAGACAGCCTTCCATTCCCACCCTGCTCTGCTGCACAAACTGTGCCTTCCCCTTTTCTGGCAACACTGAACTATGGGCTTCTCCCAGTCTCACTGCTGCCATGGGGTGCATGGGCAAGCATCACTGGGCAAAAACTCATTTACAAAACAAAGAGCATGTATCCGTTTGGCCACCACCAGTCCTTTATCTCGATTCCCCCCACCCCAGGAACTAAAATGATTGACTGTAATAGCACCATCATTCCCAGGATTTCACTTTGAAAGTTGGTGGGAAAGTGGGATGGCAAGCAGTATTTTTAAGAAGTCCTCTACTCCCTTTAATGGTGGTGTTTTACTCTCCAACAGAAAGCCTCAGGTCCTGCCATTGAGAATACTTAAACTCACGGGAAGAACTGCAGTCTCAACATGAAGGCTCTTTGTGAAGCCTTCTATGAGGCTGCAACAGAAAAACTTGTATTTGAGGTTACAAGGGTTACTGCTGATATCCTGGGCATAGCTTCAACGTTGCACAAACCTTATGCAGTCTATGCACTCTTAATGACTCTGTATTTGAAGTCACTGCATACAACAAGTATAGAAACAACCCTCCACTGCGCTAATGGTGCAGAGTGCAGCTCAGACAACAAGACTGCAGTACGGCTCCTCCTCGGGTGTAGCTTGAATTTCAAAATCTCATACCTTATGAAACTGGTGATGTAGACATGAACAAAAGTAGCCATCAAGTACTGACAATCGAAGCGATCCATTATGCCACCGTGCCCGGGGATTGTGTCTGCAAAATCCTTCAGGGTGTGAAGGACAGAAGGAAAAAGCATCACAGTAAGTGATTCAGATGAAACACACCGACCAAGGGTTACCCAACAGCAACGTTTTATGCTATTAAGCTATGGCTTCAATGCACTGAGACAAAAGCTAGCAACAGCCTTTTTGCTACAGGAGTTTCTAATGACAAAGATGAGACAAGAGGTAAGGGGAAAAAAAAGAAGAAAGATGTAGCAACTTCCCCACACTCACATACTAGAAGACAGCTGCAGGTTGAGCACATATCTGCCACTACCAAGTACATCTTTGTGTATGCATGTAATTCATTGCATTCTGTCGAAAGCTTCTGGAACCAATGGCTGCAGTTTCTTGTCCCCGAAGGATCTCATCCTCCTCTTCAACGCTTTTCTTGCCTTAGCATCTACTGCTAGCTGCCACTGATGCACTTACACCCAGGGAACAGTGAGAACTGAAATCCCTTTCCGCTGTCTCCCAGTGACTTAGCAAGTCATATGGCTCATTCACCTACCAGTTCTATCACTGGCTTGTGAGCAGAATAACTAAAAGCCACAGCATGTGCATGCAACATAAATACATTTAGCAGCATCACAAAGCCCTGTCATTAAACAACCCCTTTAAAAAAGAAAATAATAACAAAAGAATGGGAAAGAAAAAAAAAAAAAAAGAAAAAAAGATTTGGATGCAAACAAATATGCCACCTTCTGTGTTACCCATGTTTGCCTGCAGAGCAGATGCAGGCATAACAGTGCACAAGGCTGCAGGTAGCCAACCATCAGGTAAATGGTTGGCCCAGTGTGAGGAATGGGAATAAGCACAAGCACGGGATGGGAGTTCAGAACAGAGAGGTTTACTTATATGCTTTGGAGCAAAGCATGTGCCAAAACCAGTGGGCTGAGGGAACAACAGGTTAAGAATTACAGTAGTCCTGACAAGACATAAAGGAAGACAGAAAAAAAAAAGTGTGGCTACTCTTCTCCCACACTCCAGAGTCACTGAATTCCAGCCAGGGACTGCCACATGTGTGATAAAGAGGCCAACACGTCACATCTTGTGTCAGCACACACTCTTGCTACAAGGCAGTGCTGCACTGCCACAGACAGTCAAACTCTTGTGCCTTGCTGAACAGAAGTGTCAGCATCTGCATGAGGCACAAGCTGGGTCTGTAAAGTGTAGCTTTAATGCATGGGGCAAACCGCTGTCAGCAGTAGGTAGGTACCTGCAGATTGTTAGGTATCTACTGAGTGGTGTGGAATCTAATTATCTTGCATCTTGCTCGGCTTAGGAGCATGGCTAGGAATAGCATCAACCAAAACGTGAAAAGATAGTAGTCATAATTTAGGAACAATGTGCATGTATACCCAGTAAAACAAAGCACTGCTACTAAAGCACACCTTGAGCATCGTCTGAGAAAGATTAGGGAGCTGAATCCACACATAGAAAAGAAAAACCTGAAAGCAACCAAACTCATACAAAGAGACAATCAGAACAAAGACGGCATGTGGGAACAATGACACACCTTGATTTTGAAAGCTCTTTTAAACCCACTGGCAAAGAATCCTCCAAATGGCCCGATTAGTGAGGCAAATGTTGACAGTGCAATGCTGTGCATCTGGAACGGGTACATATTCACTGTTTCCTACAAGAAAATTATCAGGATATTTCAGTACCTTTGATTCTAAGCATGTTTCACCTTAAATACTTTTAAATCAGACAAATTTCCACAAAGCTTCAGTTTTCCCAACAAGAGGTAACACTTTTCAGCCAAACAAAGGAAATAAAGTCTCCCTAGCCCTGCTTTTCCAGCTCTGTATCCTGTAGAGAATGCAGCTTTCCACACAGCCAAAGGGATTTCTGAAGGTAAGGTGACTCGGCGTCCCCAGGAACTGCGTGCTGTCATGCAGTTCACTGTCATGGTTGCTCCTCTGAGGTGCTCTTCTCATGAGACAAACAGAAATGTCTGCACAAGTCTGCCATATTGTCCCCTATACATGCACAGTGCAGTAACAGGATATGGAAGGTTTACTCCATTAATATTTTACTTACACTTGACCATATAACACCACCTCCCTCCCACCACCACCCCATCTTGTTCAAAGACTTAACATTTCTGTTAGCCTATTACTGTTCTCAAGGGATAACAGTGACTTCATTGTCAGGAAGGAGAACACGTACCTATTGCCAAATAATACGTTAATGATGGTAAGTTTTATTTTATTTTGCAATTTATCTTTGAGCTCATCCAAGTCAATGGCACAAGCTCCAACCTGGCAATGCGGCTGCATGCAGAGCACACCTCCCCTGCCAATTCTCAGTATACTCCATCTGCAGTTGAAAACTCCAGCACCTTACATTCCTGATCCATATCGTGGCCAGCACCAACCGTTTCTTAAAATAATGGTGATTTCCTATAAATACTGCTCTAAGTAATTATCTCCTCGAAGGACTCACAGTGTGTGTTGATAGTACTCCTGAGGTGTGCAACCGCTGCCTCTTTTTGGGGTGAGCAGATGTATCTCAACTGGGCCATGACAGAGCTGGCTGTTCCCACCTCCTTGTCCTTTACCAGAAGGTCGTAACGCAGCAGGACAACACGAGGCTCAGCTCAGCCTACACGCTACTTGGCTACACCAAAATACATTTTACATCAGCTGTCAACTCCACAGCCTCTGAAGCAATGGTGTGTTCATTCAGGATGAAAACACTGTAGCTGCTCCTAGATGCAGTCTTCTTTTTGTTTTGTTTTTAAGTACCAGCTGCAGCTATTATTTGCAATCTCCTCAGTTTTTGCGAGCATCAGCAATGATTTCCAGCTTATGCCTACTTGTTGCGATCACGTGAGCTTTTCCTCATTAAATTCTATACTCATGTGAAAACACTTAAAACACACCATTTTTATTCACACTGTCTGCTTGCTCTCAATGTTGAGGCAATGAATAGGGCAGAGGGTGATGCAGAACCAACTCATGCCCTATGTTTGTCACAAGCACCTCCTCTGTGTCTTAGAGGGAAAATTAGGGGGTGTGCGTGTGCATGTATCTATATGCGCCTAAGTGCATATACACATAAGTCTGTGTGTGTATATGTGCCTGTAGGTATGTGCCTGTATGTATGTGCATGCACACATATACACGTGTTAAAGTGCATCTGTGTGTAAATGTATACATACAGGTGTGTGTGAATGCATGTGCATAAGCATGCATGTCTGCACATGAGTATGCATGCATATGAATGTTGGTATCCATGTGTATACATATACATGCAAGTACGCATATTTATGTCTGTGAGCATGTCTACATAGTATGTGTCTGCATGCATACAAGTATGTCTGCATGTTTGTATATGTATGTATAAGTGAAGATATGTACACATTAAAGAGTGCACACAAGCACATATAAATGTATGCATGTACACACGTACGTACATGGACATGCACAGTGTATGTATGTGTATACATACATCCCTGTGTGAGGAGTGGCTGTGTAATGTATATGTGCACATCTACAAGTGTGCAAATGTAGCTGTGCAAGTGTGCGATTGTATGTGTACATATAAAGAAGTAGAGATGTGTTAGGGTTAGGTCTCTCTCAGCACATATTTTGTGCCCACGCATGCATGTCTACAAATGTATATAAATAAGGGGACACACATAAACATGTGCAAGGGTGTATGTGTATATACACGTGTGGTGTGGATCTGCATATGTATGTGATGTGGGCGGATACAGATGTTTGGGGGGTGCGGATGTACTCATGTGCACACACACATGCATGTGGGTATGCATCTGATCTGTATACACAGGCGCACACACACCTCTGTCCATGCAGGGATGGCCGTAGGGGTGTGTGTGCACATGCAGTTATTCATGTATTTACACAGAATTTATACATACATATACATATATATACATATATATACATACATACATATATATATATATATAAAAATAAAAATGTGTGTGTGTGTATATATATATCTCTATATACACACACACATATATACACACACACCCCTTTCTAAAAGGTTTAGGACAATTTTAAAGCTGAGGTTTATGATTCCTATTCTAATTAAAGCCTTGTTTTTTCCTTACCCATCCCAACACAGCCTGAAGCAAGAGTGGCACAGAGTATTTCTTCAGCTGGAAGAGCTCTGAAGGTTCGCATTCTGTCACAAATCTGTTGGTTTCACTGTTATATTCCACTGGGCAGACAAAGTATTGATATTGAGCCAAGAAATAGGAAAACTGGAAAGCAGAACAAGAACTCTTGAAATATGCATTAGTTGTTACAGTCAAATACCATACTCTAATGGACGGCTTTGTTATCCCAAGCTCAGGATATGAAAATTTTTGCTAATAAAGAGACCACAATGGAGCCCTCGTTTTAGGGTGGAGAATGCCTCATCAAGGCAGGCAGATGTGGAATTTCAATGCCCTTCATGATAATTCCCCAGTCAGTTTTTCTGTCTCTCAGGTTTCTATCTGCAGCGTATTTCTGCATCATAATATCCCCCAAACATTAACAACTCACTATTTCTTTTCAGTTTACTTCTCTATTAAAACTTGAAATACTACTTCTACAAGGTCTGGCACCTACAAGTTCTAACCTTGGTGATAAATCACATGTAAAATCAGTTATAGTATGTTGCTCTTTTATCCTGGACGTACCATAAGAGTAAAGTATCCACCTAAACCCAGAGGCATCTCAGTCAGGAAAAAAGACAACATGAAGTACACAATGCAAAGCTACTCCTTCACAAAGCAAAAGCAATGCTTTCAATAGACTCAGACGTTAAAATAGAGATGCAACTTAATAGAGATAAAAGAACCCCAGATACAGTCTCTAACAGTAATGGCAACACAGTCAACTAAGTATTTCAGACGAAGTACAAACCTTGTGCTTAACTTTTAAAACCAGTTATGATTAAACAACGAACCAACAATCCCCAACTCTTAGACTTCCTGCAGTTTGCTATGACCTAATTTGTCAGTAATTTTATTTCCACTGAAAACAGAACATTAAAGACTGAATCTATAGAAGGAAAGCCCTGTGGTTACTTACAACAAATCCAAATAGAACTGTGGAGACGCCACCTCCAATGAACCCTTCCCAGGTCTTCTTGGGAGACAGCTAGGTACAAGACAGAGTTAGCTGCAATGATTGCATTGCTGAACTTCTTTTTTGCCCCCACCTCCATTTTTGTACCTCATTTGCAAACAAGAGCTCCTACTTGTGAACATACATACACATGAAATACTGAATGCCACCAGCTAAGTCGGTCACTAAACACTGTGAACAAAGCATGCAGTTTAACCTGCATGGGAAAGTCAAGAAAAGAGGAAGAAATAGCCTAATGATGAAACAGGCTGCTACTTTATTATACTATGACATTAATACTACGTTCACCATAATTCCAGTTTCCACTTACACTTATCTCCAGAAATCAGATAAACAATGTGGCTTTCAGCAAATAGCTAACCTGCAGTACAGGTGAAAACTGCTTAACAATAATGTTTGTAGAATAAACAAGTACCCCCAAAGGCTGTAAACTGTAAAAACTCAAGGAATACTTACATACATACCTTAATTAATGGAGTTCTGCCAAAAAAGAATCCAAAAATGTAAGCAGCAATGTCATTGCAGATAACACTCGAAATTGGCACCAGAAACCTACAGAAGGAAGCACCAAAAGATTCACACAGGGAAAGGGGAAAATTGCCTGAACTTCAGTACAAGTAATTTATAATTCACACAGCAGCATTTGGCTGGGAAATGTTCTGTAATAGTTAGAAACTGTTATGCTTCAAAACGTCTTCATCTTGTTCCCCCCCTAAGCAACACAGTTAGCCATACTGATGTTAATGCTCAGCTAATCAAGACTGTTAGAGATCCATGCTAATTCAAGTTCAAACTTAATTTTAGCACATGTGAGTTTAAAATGACAACAGGCTGTGGTTTGCTGTCAGACCTGCTGACTGGTACCACTGTTAAGAAATCAACAGAAGGAAACATGTTAATATTACTGTTAACATCAAAGCAAGTGAATTCCTTAGAAGTTCAATGATATTTTAATTTTTTAAAAAGAAAGCCACCTTTTCTTTTCCTTCCACTCATCAGTTTGCAGCAGCCTGTGTTCTCTTTTTGAAGTGCTCTCTGCATGCAGACAGCATCTGAATTTGCTACTCAATCCTGTAACCTGCATTTTCCCCCATTTCAAGGCAGAGATGTATTAATAAACTAGAAGCTGGACGTTGTCATTATTTGCCAAATTCTCCAGTGCAATAGTAGCACCAATGGAATTAAGCAGTAGGCAGCTAGCAAGGAAACTTGGTTCAGCTTTTCACAAGAACTAAATCACTATGAAAAGAATTCAATTAAACAAACTCTGTCAAAGGCTTTGTTTTTTCTTTCTGTGAACACGCCCTCCCTGTAACAGTCTCCTGTTGTCCCTCTATCAGGAAAGGAAAATGGGAACATGCAGTATTAAGTTGTTGGAAGAACACACTGTTTTCCACGTGCTGCTTCTTTCTTTCTCAACTTGTAATTTACACTCACCCTGCAGAGGTGTGGGGTGGGAAAGCATTACTTCTCTTTGAGAGAGAAGTTTTGAAGTTTAACTGCATCATCAGAATTGAACATGCAGCTGGAAGTGAGGGACAACAGCCGAGATTTAAACTCTTAGAGAATTTCAAATTAAATTGACTTGAACCCTAAGATACAAACTGAACACAGAAAGAGAGAAGCGTTTTTCTTCTAACAGACACCTTGCTCTCGGAGACTGCCATCAGCAAGAAAAGGGAATCTTTGCTGTTGCTTCACCTGAATGTCCACACAGATAAGACGTGGTTTAAGACTACTGATCAGTGCTACATCACTTGCCAGAACTATTACGTTTTGCTTGCTAAAAATAGGTGGGAACATTTTTAGTGACCTTGTAAAAATTCTCAGTGTTGTTTCTGATCTCTGAGGATTTTATGTCCTTGAAACCTTTTGGAAAGCTCTCAAGTGAGACTCCTAAGGCCAGGTTTGGTCTTCCAAATTAAGCGGCCCAACTTCAGTAGCACTGAGGTACTGAAAGCCCCCAAGCAGCTGAAACAGATCTGCCGTGTTCTCCTGCACTCAGCAAAATGCCATATTCACAACATTTGCAATTAATCCTGAAGCTGGCAGGCAAATGAAGTGGTTACTTGAAACCAGCATCCCTGTGGCTGCCACCTGGTTGGAGAGGTAACTGTCCTGTACCTTCATCTCATTGCTCCCTCTTCCTCCAACTCCCCATCCAACTAAGCAAGGGTGCTCTTATTTTGTGCTGCTTCCGCTGTTCCGTAGTTATTCCCTAACCACATCCGCTACATATCAGAGTCAACCTTTCAACGCAATAGAGTTACAAATTAGTTTATTACTGTCCCCTTACCAGATCATGCCTTCAAAGAGATTTTGGATGACTAGATGAGATTGAGTTACAGTGATCAGCAAAGTGACATGAGTCCATGCGAACTGTTAACAATGCAACAACACAACAGTTAGTGAGAACACGGATCAGTACATATCCATCAATACTGCCATATCAGCTAGAAGAGCCCTTAGGGGCTCTCACGTACACCAGCTCTAGCGATAATGCAGAGGTGCATGCATACAGTATATCACAAGTTAGCTGGCTTTCTGAAGAAAGGACTAAAACTTTAAAAGCTCTCCTCATCCTCTTCCATCACCTGGAATTTTTAATATGCAGCCAAACATCCAATTTAGTGAGACATACGTATACTTTCAGCACGAAAGCAGCAAAGAAAGGTAAGCAATGTGATATTCTGTGTATATACATGTAACAGACAAGTTAGAACTGTAACAATAAAATGGCAATGGAGAACTCATGAAAGAGTCATGTCACACAGATGTGGATATCATGACATAACACCAATCCCCCTCAGGAAACATGAGATTTCTCAGGATGATAGAAAACAACATGTTAATTTTTATGGGTATGGACATTTAGACTGTGAAGTTCACCAATACTACTCTACCTATCAAGTGGATTCCAAGCAGTCTACAAGTACTGCTTCTACCTCTCACTTTTCAAAAACTCTTAGATCAAGACCTGGCCATTTTTCTATGGAACTCTGGGCTTAAGCACTCCACATCTGGACTATTCGACATTTACAGCGTGGTGTTTCCTGAACGCATGTATTCTCCTACAGCAATCCACACCTATTTATAGTTAAGAAAACGGAAGAAGGTTGAAAGGGGAAGGAAGAACTGACCCCAACTTTCTGAAAATATTATTTTCTGATTAATGAAAGCACCTCTGCAGTAAGCCTTCAGTTATTCATACAGAGGTGTCGTAATGTCAACTCAAACCAAACAGCTGCTCTTGTCTATCCAGTGTTCCCCCATCCAGAGGACACACTGCTCCTTCTGTTCTACCACACCTTAGTACTTCTGGATAATCACAATGTCAAATGACTGACCACATTCCTTTGCCCTTCCTTTTTCCAGAAGGAAAAGCAACATATTTACCTTGTGCCAAATCAAAGACTCATGCTTTGCTAATTACCACCTCTCCCAGAAAAGCTGTATTTCCCCCTCAACCAAGCAACTTATCCCACAAACAGGGTAAACCTTTTATTTATCCATTTTAAATACCTTACAGCACTCAGCCAAGTCCTTATCCAAAATGAGCCGTCTGCAATACTAAAGTGCCATCTAAGGCACCTGCAGGAACAGAAATTAACAGCAGAAAGGCCTTAAGAAATCTTCATGTTGCACAGTACACTCAAAAACTGCTTTGTTTCATTAATAAAAAGGCTGTGCTGCCTTATTGCTTTACTGCTTTCTGGCCATTTCTACTTTTTTTCTTTCTTTCTTTTTTCATACATGTGACATTACACCTTCAGTTTAGATATGAAAAAGGCACATTACAAAAATTGCATGAGAAAACTGTATGTTAACACTCTTGACTATCCACCACATGCTTTACCAGAAGACCAAATACAAGAGATACAAACACACGTTTCATACAACAGAAGAAGTGCTGCTAAGTGGGCACAAAACCAATTCCCCACACATGTGTTCAGGTCAGGCTCCCTCCTAGCACTTCAGTGAAGCCTGTGGTCAGCAGAGCCATGTCCAGCCTCGTGCTGTATGTGTCTGGTTTTCAGTCTGCATGAAAGGCAGGCGCCACTCACCAGGAGCCTCTCCTTTACCCATCTGTCACTATGAGATGCATCGCACTGGGTATGCACAGGGCCTTATTAATCACAGCTTGGATTCACTGAGAGAGACTGCTTCCTGACAGAAGCAGCCCCACGGTGTAGACACTCAACACACTGACATTACTCTGTATCACATAGCTGCCAGCTGAAGCACTCCCAAGCTATTTGATGAACATAATGACATGACTCTTTCTTGTGGCATTCCTACCATGACTGACCACAGCAAAGTGGGTAATACACACCATGTAAAACTGCAGGCGATAATGTTTCTTCACTAAACTCAGAACAAACATGCAGAAGCCTGTAAAAAAAATATATATATACATATAGTAAGTGTAGTTTGTACCACTGTATATGCGATGACACTGAACCATGATATGCCAGTAATTCTCTTTCCTTGAGGCACCTCCCAGTTCCTCTGGTCAGAATATTTGCTTCTACTCAGTAACTACAGGCACAGAATTGCTCTCATTAGAGCAGAAGATTTAGTTAACCTTAGTAAGAAGCATCTGTTTTGTTTCTTCCAGGGTCCCATCGTGGACATCTAAGCATGGAGCAGAACTTTTATCTGGCTTAAAAAACAGTAACAGTAGACAAAGCTCTTTCTTAACATCAGGTTTCTTCGTCTGTATTATGAATACTTCAGCATGGCAGTCTCCTGCTCCTTAGAACAAGCTGAGTCTTCAATTGATTACTTTCTAAGCTAAAGTAATATCAGTGTTGTGTTCCTGAAAGCAGAGAGGACTGTATTTAGTTGTTTACGAAGCTATAATCCGCAAGGCTGGACCGGGAGGAAAATTTATCCATGAGGCAAGCTGAAGTGTATCTTGCAGATAAAACAAACTCTCAGGTCTTTGGAAGAATAGCTTGAAAATATAATACCAAGCTCCTGGCTGCTGACTTGGCAGAACACTTGCACAATAAAGCATTAACCCATCACAGTAACGGCGAATATAATCTATTTCACAGACTGCATACTTTCAGGTTCATCAATCATCAAAAAAATCAGTCCACGTTGATCCGTAATGAGCACCATTAGCTCAGCTTTCCTAAGGTTTTTTCTTCGGTTACCCTGTGTTTCTCAGTGAATGGAGAAAGTTACACTCATTTTCACAATGAGAACAGAACTGGGAATTTCCTCAAACAGCACCACAAAAATTAATAGAAAACATTCACAAATAGGCACAAGAACAAATGCAGCACAATGACCTTTAATTTCTATCATTCCTCACACTTACCTGCCAAGTAGAGTGCAAAAGAGATGAACCTGTGGTAACGAATTAAGAACTGAAGCTGTTCTCTTCTCTGAACAAACGTACCGAAGTAATCAGCCACAGTCTCCCCATAAAAAAAGTAATTGACACACAGCAAGAAATACCTAAAACATATAAAAGGTTGCTATTACTTTAACACAGCAATACAGAGTTGTGTCATTCGGTTAACACCACTCACAAACATACACAAAAAAGAAAACCAAATAAGTGGGAAGAGCTCGCGATGGAATACAAATGCAAGAATAAATTCAGCTTTTCACTACACCTCTGGTTTGAAGCCTTCTCCTACAAGCACATTTTGTAATTCATTTCTTATAATGAAACTAGACTAGAAAAATAAATGGCACACAAAGTATTCCACGTACCGTACTGAATACTTCATACCTATGAAAGCCCTTTTTAGATATTATCAGAGTACAGAATAAGTATCAGACACCTTCTATACTCACTAATGCAACTGGGTACATTCTTGTCCTGAATTCTATTAGGAACAATTTATGATATCTGCAGAACAAAACCTCTGAGTTTAAGTGACAGTTTCCATCTGTGAATGTGTTTGAGGATCTGATCAAAACTCTACTTTTGCCATCTGGACTGAAGATTCTTGTATGAAAGAGTCACAGCTGCATCTTCTCCTCTATGCCCTTCACTTTTAGCTTCCTTCACCAAGCAATAATCTTATGGGGTTAAAGTCAATCAACAAATCAGTGACACAGCTCCTACCACAACTGCTTCCAAAATAAATTGGAAGTACATCCAAACACAAAGTCTGAGTGAAGCATGATGTCACCTCCACATATCTCTGTTTGAAAGATTTTTCAGAAGAAAGAAAGGAAAAAAGCTTAATGTCAGGAAACCAGCTAACGTGCCAATAAATAAAACAAAGACAAAAAAATACTAAATTTAAAACCAGTAAGAGATGCACCTCTCTTGAGCAGCATGTTCTACAGCCTTTTACTGAAGTCAGAAAAGCTAGAAAACTCATAATTCAAGACGGGCTGGATCTCTGGATGCTTATGGAGATCAGCACTTGTCTTCTCCTCCAATCTAATCTTAATGTTCACTTTGCAAGGCTTTGCTTCTCAAACTATGCCTCACAGCTCACATTCCAATCAATAGCAGCACTGTCCCACCCAGCTGAAATATCTCAATATGTAGTCTCAGCAGCAAGATTTTGGGTGGAACTGAAATGTTGATTTTGAGCTTAGCATACATAGTTATCATAGTTAACTGCCAAAGTAGACCACACGGTACATTGTACATCCTCTAGGAAGTCTAGCAGGATCACAGATCTATCTACATAGTCCTGTGTTTAAACTCAAAAAGGGAAAGGATTTAGAACTTGTACATTACGATTTCAGCTACTTGCTTGTGAAAAGAACGTTAAGACAACACAGAATTACCTGCAAAAGTTGAAGCCGTTCAGATAATACAGGTCAGGCGATTATTTGGCTGTGCACATTTTCAGATAGCTTTCAGATGTTTAATTCTGACTTCAAACATACATGCATACACACAAACATATACACGTATACATATTTATAACAGGAAAAAAAGAAGTAGTAAAAAGCCAACATATTTGTTCAAGTTCACAAATGGAAGGCAATTACAGACTCGTGTAGTAGAGATGGATGTCAGCTTTTACATCTGCACATGAGTTACTAAGCTACTCTTCCATCACAACAGGATACAAACAATGCTAAGACTTAAGTTTCCCATCTCTACTTACTGACCATCTTGCTTGCTACTTACCAGCTGAGGGATCTGAACCATGGTAAATCATACGAGTGATACACTCTGTAACCAATAGTAATGATTTCGTGGAAACATTTCACTTGGATGCCCAAGACCTAAAATTAAGAAAATGAAGGAACAATGTACATAGACAGCAGCTTGTTTCTTACAGGTTGTGTGTAGTACTGCAGCCTGCATTAAGGGGGGGGGGGGGGGGGGTAAATTACTCTCAACTCAAATTCCATGCAGAAAGGAAACAGCCTCCAAACAAAACCAGGGAGAAAGTCAAGCTCTGCTTAACCACCCCTGCCCCCCTAACTCACAGCCATTGGGTTTGTCAAAAAAGGACACACTGAGTTTGTCAAAAAAAGGCACTCTGGGCTAGCTGCAAGAATCCCCTCAAGAAATAAGAGAGAATTCCTGACTATTCCCCATTTAAATACTTGGATGGCAGCAAGTCAAAAGCATTTCCATAAAGAGAAAGCTCTTTTGGTTACGTTTTATTTAAATTTAAGAGATACACTCAAAGTCCAAAGGAAAAAAAAAAGGAAAAAAAAAGAAAAAAGAAGAGTCATGCAACACAACTGAACCAAGTCTTCCATTTGCAAGTACTTCATTACAGGTAAGTCTACACTGATAGTTATCAGTGCTGATTAGAAGCACAGGTTACCTAGTGCAGGTATAAGTATCACACCCTGCATAGCCTTGGTGCTGTTTCACGATCTCACCACGGCTGTGCTTGCCCATGCATGTCTAGCAGTGCACCCTGTGGGCCACAGGCCCTGAGGTAC